>NC_086445.1:560072248-560359448 GCF_028390025.1 Pseudophryne corroboree
TTGTCGAGCGACAGCGAAAATGGCACCAACACGGTCACGAGCTTTCTGGCCTCCCAGGATGCATTGGGGCCTCCACTATAGAGTCCCGCCCACTGACTCAGTCAGATCAGTTCTTTCCACAGCGATTTTAGGCAGGAACATTAGGTAGAGACCTGTACAGGCGATAAGAACACACATGCACACCCTTCCATACAAGAAGGAAGAGGTTTAGTGATGGTCTAGATCCTCAAATCAGATGCGTCAGGGTGGGATCCCTGTGGATACCTGTGGACATAAGAGAAATCACGTTATCAACGGTAAGTTCTTACCATAACGTATATTTCTCTGGCTGGGTCCACAGGATTATCCGCCGGATAACATTGCGATTCCCAAAGCCATTTTAGTGGTGGGGACGCTCCTGATTGCACAGGAGAACCTTTCGCCCGAAGTCTGCGTCATGAGAGGCAAAAGTATCCAAGGCATAATGTCTAATGAATGTGTTTATGGAAGACCATGTGGCTGCCCTACATATCTGTTCTGCTGAAGTACCCTGCTGTGCTGCCCAAGAAGGACCTACCTTACGTGTAGAGTGTGCAGAGACATCAGCCAGAATAGGGAGATCTGCATGAGAATAAGCTTCTGATATTACCATTCGGAGCCATCTCGCCAGCGTCTGTTTACTAGCAGGCCAACCTCTCCTATGGAATCCATGGAGGATGAAGAGAGAATCTGTTTTCCTGATGGCACTAGTACGATCTATGTAGATTCTTAAAGCCCGGACCACGTCCAGCGACGCTTCTCACGCAGATAGTCCCGATATCTGAAAAGCTGGGACTACAATTTCTTCATTCAGGTGAAACTTTGATACCACCTTTGGAAGATAGCTAGATCTCATTCTGAGAACTGCTCTGTCTGGAAAAAAACTTAGGAAAGGAGACTTACATGATAATGCTCCCACATCTGACACTCTTCTGGCTGACGCCATTGCCAGTAAAAAAAGAACTTTAACCGTTAACCACTTAAGATCTGCTCTCTCAAGTGGTTCAAACGGAGGACCCTGGAGAAAATTAAGAACTAAATTCAAATACCAGGGAGCTGCAGGAGGAATAAATGGAAGTTGAATATGTACTACTCCTTGAAAAAACGTACGTACATCCTGTAAATCAGCAATCTTCTGCTGAAACCATACAGTTAACGCTGAGACTTGAACCCTCAAGGAAGCAGCTTTCAACCCTTTATCCAATCCTGCCTGAAGGAAATCCAAAATCCTAGCTACTTTAAAAGATCTCGGATTGAAAAATTTTCCAGTACACCAGTGAATATAGGCTTGCCATATTCTATGATACACACGGGCCGAAGAAGGCTTTCTTGCTCTAAGCATAGTTTGGATTACTTGTTTCGAAAATCCTTTAGCCTCTAGGATAGAGGTTTCAACAGCCACGCCGTCAAAGATAGGCGATCCAGATGACTGTGACAACAAGGACCCTGCATTAGCAGATCTGGACGTTGAGGAAGCAGTATTGGTGCTTCCATGGACATTCTCAACAGATCTGTGTACCAATGCCTTCTTGGCCAAGCTGGAGCTATTAGAATGATTGCTCCCTTTGCCTGTTTTATCTTTCTCACTACTCTGGGTAACAGAGATATTGGTGGGAACAGATACGCCAGCTGAAACCTCCATTCTACTGACAGTGCGTCTACCAGGACCGCTCCTGGGTCCCTTGTTCTCGATCCGTACCTCGGAACTTTGTTGTTTAGACGAGACGCCATAAGGTCTATCTCCGGTAGACCCCATCTGTTCACCAGTGTCTGAAACACTTCTGGGTGTAGTGCCCATTCGGTTTCCTGAATGGTGTGCCAACTGAGAAAATCCGCTTCCCAATTTAGTACACCCGGGACAAATACTGCTGACAATGCCGGGAGATGGAGTTCTGCCCATTTTAGAATGGGAGTTACTTCCTCCATCAGACTCTTGCTGTGAGTTCCTCCTTGATGATTGAGGTATGCTACTGCCGTCGCATTGTCTGAGCGGATCTGGACTGGTCTTCCTTGTAGATTGTTCTTTGCCTGGACTAGAGCCAAGTAAATGGCCCTTATCTCCAACAGATTTATCGGCAGGCGACTTTCCCTTGCGGTCCACTTTCCCTGGAACCATAGGCTTCCGAGTACCGCCCCCCAGCCCTGCAAGCTGGCATCTGTTGTCAGGACTTGCCACTCTTTTATCCAAAAGGGTCTCCCCTTGTTTAAATGGTCTGTCTGTTGCCACCACACTAGAGACCTCTTTACCTTTACTGGAATCTTTATCATCTGTTTCTTTATCGTCTGATGATTTCCATTCCATTTGGTCAGAATAAGGTGCTGCAATGGTCTGGAGTGGAAATGCGCATATTCCACCATGTCGAAGGTTGATACCATCAGACCCAACAGTCGCATTGCTGCATGGACTGACATTGTCTGGGCTTGCAACGCTTCCTGAGCCATGACCTGCACCTTGACTATCTTTTTCTCTGGTAAGAGAACTTTCAGTAGGTCTGAATCCAATATGGCCCCCAAATGAACCATCCGCTGTGACGGATTCAGGGACGACTTCTCCCAATTTATGAGCCACCCGTGTCTCTGTAAACAAACTATCGTCTGTTGAAGATGGCTCAACAGTAAATCTTGCGACTATGCCAAGATTAACAGGTCGTCGAGGTATGGGAATATTCTTATCCCCTGCTTGCGCAGACAAGCTGCCATAACCACCATGATCTTGGTAAACACCCTGGGTGCTGTAGCTAGCCCGAAAGGCAGAGCTTGGAACTGGAAATGTTCCTGGAGGATGGCAAACCTGAGGTAACACTGATGTGACAGTGCTATAGGCACATGTAGGTAAGCATCCCATACATCCAGAGATACCATGTAATCTCCCGGTTCCATAGCCAACATTATGGAGCGTAACGTCTCCATGTGGAACTTCGGGATCCATATGTATTTGTTCAACATTTTCAGATTTAGAATTGGTCGATATGACCCATTTGGTTTCATGATTAGAAATAGATTGGAGTAATACCCCTGTCCCTTTTGTGATGGAGGTACTGGGACAATCACACCTGACTGCAGTAATTTTTGGACTGCTTCTTGCAGGGCATTGGCCTTCGACTCTATACGAGACGGGCTGGTGCAAAAAAATCTTTGAGGAGGCTGCCTCCTGAATGGGAACCCATACCCCTGAGATACTACCTTCTGCACCCAGGCATCTGCTGTTGACTGTTGCCATATGTGTGCAAATTGAAGGAGTCGGCCCCCAACCCTGGAATCCTCCAGGCGGAGGCCCGTCTCTTCAGGCTGAGGGTTTCTGTTCAGGTTTGGAAGCTGGCTTTTTGCTATCCCACTGCTTCCTACCCCTGGATTTAAACTGGGGTTGTTTAGGCTCCTCTTTTGCTTTCGCTTTGCTTTGCCAAAGAAAAGAGCGAAATTTTAAACCCTTGGACTTAGGGTTATAGGTAGCCGGAAATCTGACCTTTTTTCGATTCAGCCTCTGATTCTAGGATATCCGATAAAGGTTTTCCAAATAATATATTACCCACAAAAGGCAATGCTTCCAATTCTTTCTTGGATTCCGCATCTGCCTTCCAGGTACGTAGCCAAATTGCTCGACGAGCGACTACTGTCAAGGCTGAAGCTTTAGAAGCAACTGTACCTACATCAATTGCTGCTTCTTCCACATACTGGGCAGATTGTCTTAAACGGCAAAAATGATCCTCTTGCTCCCTAGTAGGAGAAGGGATGCTATTCTCTAGTTCCTCTATCCATTCGCCCATTGCCTTTGCTACCCAGGCCGAAGCCATAGCAGGTCTTACCACTGCTCCTACTAGAGAAAAAATATTTTTCAAAAGGCTATCTACCCTTCTGTCTGTGACATCATTTAGTGAGGTAGATGACAGTGGTAAAGCAGATTTATGCACGAGTCGCAGAACATGTGCATCTACTTTTGGAGGAACTTCTCTTTTTCGAACACTCCACAGCTGGAAATGGATAATAAGAATCCCATCTCTTAGGAATCTTATACTTTTTACTGGGCGCTGTCCAAGACTCATCCATCATTTCTGTCAGCTCATCTGACGCTGGGAATTCAGCTTTCACTGATTTTGTTTGTTTAAATACAGGTGCTTTAGATTTTAACACTGTCTTGGCTGGCTCTTCCAACGAGAGAACAGCTTTCACAGCATTAATAAGTTCAGCTACATCATCTGAACTAAAACTCTGCGACTGATCATCATACGGAGTCGAATCTATTGTCTCATCGTCCGATGTATCATCTTGTGTAGTCTGCCACATAGACGTATCTGTCTTAGTCTTAACTGTCTCTTGGTTGCTTGTAGAGGCTACTGGAACCAAGCCGTAGGAAGGGAGCTGCATGTATGGGTTCATAGTGTAACCTAACCCCTGAGGTGGTGCTACTGTAGTTAACTTGTCCGCTATTGAAGATAGAGTCTTTGCGAACATATTCCATGGTGGCTCTGTTGGTGGTTGAACCAACTCCTGTCTTTTACTTCGCTGAAAAGCGAAACAGTTTGCACACAAACCCTCATAAGTGACCATTTGATTCATATCAATTACCCCTGACTTACAAGATAAGCATGTTAGGGCTATAGGAGTGTTTGATAAATTATCCTCATCACTTTTGCCGCTCACAGACATGGTAATAATCTGTTATTGACTACACAATTTTGTGACTGAAAAACACCCTATATGTCAGTATATAGAGGTGAGATCAATCTGACCACAGTGCACCTGATTTGAGGGTCAGAACAGGACTGACATTACACAGAAAAGTCAGCACACATACTAGCAGTCAGTCACATGTTAAAGCATTAGACATTGTCATATGAGAATACAACCTCCATAACAACTTATACATAAGTAGGAAAATTGTACTTCTGTTTTAACTGGCTCTTTTTTTCAACATAACATGCAGAAAACAAACACAGTAATATACAGGACTCATATGCAATAGGTACTAAAAATTAACAATGCATACTAAAAAGTAGAAGGAAATTTTAGTACTGTATACCCTGCCTCCGGAGAGCGGGATACAGGGAGACTCACCACACTTCCATATCCAAGCAAATACGCTCGTAAGACGCTGAGTGGATTCAGACGTTACTGGTGTACACTGCCGCTCTTGGTAACTGATAACGGACACGGACGCTCACCAACGGACACGGACGCTGAGCGACTTCCACGTGTATACAGACGCTAAGGCCTGCGACTCGGTCTGGCGGGTTTTATCTCCAGTCTACTCAACCGCAGCGTCTAAGCTGCGACCGAGTACCCTCGTGGTAGCGTCTGAGCCGGAAGTGAGGTCATTCGGTTCATGAAACGAGAGACACGCGGGAACTGGCCATGAACTCGGAGGAGGGACGGCCAGGAGAGCGTCTGAATCCCCCCGTTGACTTAAACTCCCAGGATCGCGGCCTCTACCTAGTCCTGGCGCCTATGATCCCCGGAGCGTAGTGCTGTCACACTCGAGATGTTCGGCGCATCAACACACTGTTTGTAGTCTCCACCAAATCAGTGCAGCTGTGTCCTGACCCCTCTAGTAAGAGGAAGTCCATAGACTCACCGTCTCCCCATGCTCCGGCCACAGCCTGGTTACGTCTGCTGGACCTGCTAGAACATCCGACACAGACGCCCGTCGAGACAGCACTGATACCCGAAGGTAAGCTTTGTTGCGACCCGGTGGGGAGTTGTTGGAGCGACTCTTTCTAATATGCGTTTAAGACGCTGTTAAGAGAAGTCGCTCAAAAAAAACAATATAGTAAGTCTATAAAAAATAAAATAATAAAAGCTTTAGGCTGCTTTATTCACAGCAGCCCTGTGACTATGCGGTTTCCTGCCGCACCAAGCAAAAAACTGATCTGACTGAGTCAGTGGGCGGGACTATATAGTGGAGGCCCCAATGCATCCTGGAAGGCCAGAAAGCTTGTGACCGTGTTGGTGCCATTTTCGCTGTCGCTCGACAATAACCCAATGTTATCCTGTGGATAATCCTGTGGACCCAGCCAGAGAAATAATAAGAATTTACTTACCGATAATTCTATTTCTCATAGTCCGTAGTGGATGCTGGGACTCCGTCAGGACCATGGGGGATAGCGGGCTCCGCAGGAGACAGGGCACATCTAAATAAAGCTTTTAGGATCACATGGTGCGTACTGGCTCCTCCCCCTATGACCCTCCTCCAAGCCTCAGTTAGGTACTGTGCCCGGACGAGCGTACACAATAAGGAAGGATCTTGAATCCCGGGTAAGACTCATACCAGCCACACCAATCACACCGTACAACTTGTGATCTGAACCCAGTTAACAGTATGATAACAAAAAACGAAGTAGCCTCTGAAAAGATGGCTCACAACAATAGTAATAACCCGATCTTTGTAACAATAACTATGTACAAGTATTGCAGACAATCCGCACTTGGGATGGGCGCCCAGCATCCACTACGGACTATGAGAAATAGAATTATCGGTAAGTAAATTCTTATTTTCTCTAACGTCCTAGTGGATGCTGGGGACTCCGTCAGGACCATGGGGATTATACCAAAGCTCCCAAACGGGCGGGAGAGTGCGGATGACTCTGCAGCACCGAATGAGAGAACTCCAGGTCCTCCTTAGCCAGAGTATCAAATTTGTAAAATTTTACAAACGTGTTCTCCCCTGACCACGTAGCTGCTCGGCAAAGTTGTAATGCCGAGACCCCTCGGGCAGCCGCCCAAGATGAGCCCACTTTCCTTGTGGAGTGGGCCTTTACAGATTTAGGCTGTGGCAGGCCTGCCACAGAATGTGCAAGTTGGATTGTGCTACAGATCCAACGTGCAATTGTCTGTTTAGACGCAGGAGCACCCATCTTGTTGGGTGCATACAATATAAACAACGAGTCAGATTTTCTGACTCCAGCTGTCCTTGAAATATATATTTTTAATGCTCTGACAACGTCCAGTAACTTGGAGTCCTCCAAGTCGCTAGTAGCCGCAGGCACCACAATAGGCTGGTTCAAGTGAAAAGCCGAAACCACCTTAGGGAGAAAATGAGGACGTGTCCGCAGTTCTGCCCTGTCCGAATGGAAAATCAGATATGGGCTTTTGTATGATAAAGCCGCCAACTCTGAAACTCTCCTGGCTGAAGCCAGGGCCAATAGCATGGTTACCTTCCATGTAAGGTATTTTAAATCTACCGATTTTAGAGGCTCAAACCAATGAGATTTGAGAAAATTCAAAACTACGTTCAAATCCCACGGTGCCACTGGAGGCACTATTGGGGGTTGTATATGTAGTACACCTTTGACAAAAGTTTGTACTTCAGGCACTGATGCCAATTCCTTCTGGAAGAAGATTGATAAGGCCGAAATTTGAACTTTAATGGACCCCAATTTTAGGCCCATAGACAATCCTGCTTGCAGGAAATGTAAGAATCGACCCAATTGAAATTCTTCCGTTGGAGCCTTCTTGGCCTCACACCACGCAACATATTTTCGCCAAATGCGGTGATAATGTTGTACAGTCACTTCCTTTCTAGCCTTAATCAAGGTAGGAATAACTTCCTCTGGAATGCCCTTTTCTTTTAGAATCCGGCGTTCAACCGCCATGCCGTCAAACGCAGACGCGGTAAGTCTTGGAACATACAAGGTCCCTGCTGAAGCAGATCCCTTCTTAGAGGTAGAGGCCATGGATCCTCCGTGAGCATCTCTTGAAGTTCCGGATACCAAGTTCTTCTTGGCCAGTCCGGAGCCACCAGTATTGTTCTTACTCCTCTTTTCCGTATAATTCTCAGTACCTTTGGTATGAGAGGCAGAGGAGGGAACACATACACTGACTGGTACACCCACGGTGTTACCAGAGCGTCCACAGCTATTGCCTGAGGGTCTCTTGACCTGGCGCAATATCTGTCCAATTTTTTGTTGAGGCGAGACGCCATCATGTCCACCTTTGGTCTTTCCCAACGGTTCACAATCATGTGGAAGACTTCTGGATGAAGTCCCCACTCTCCCGGGTGAAGGTCGTGTCTGCTGAGGAAGTCTGCTTCCCAGTTGTCCACTCCCGGGATGAACACTGCTGACAGTGCTATGACATGATTCTCCGCCCAGCGCAGAATCCTTGCAGCTTCTGTCATTGCTCTTCTGCTTCTCGTGCCGCCTTGTCGGTTTACGTGGGCGACTGCCGTGATGTTGTCCGACTGGATCAACACCGGCTGACCCTGAAGCAGCGATTTTGCCAGGCTTAGAGCATTGTAGATCGCTCTTAGCTCCAGTATATTTATGTGAAGGGACGTCTCCAGGTTTGACCACACGCCCTGGAAGTTTCTTCCCTGTGTGACTGCTCCCCAGCCTCGTAGGCTGGCATCCGTAGTCACCAGGACCCAGTCCTGTATGCCGAATCTGCGGCCCTCTAACAGATGGGCACTCTGCAACCACCACAGGAGAGACAACCTTGTTCTTGGTGACAGTGTTATCCGCTGATGCATGTGCAGATGCGATCCGGACCATTTGTCCAGCAGATCCCACTGAAATGTCCGTGCATGGAATCTGCCGAATGGAATCGCTTCGTAAGAAGCCACCATCTTTCCCAGGACTCTTGTGCATTGATGTACTGACACAGTTCCTGGTTTTAGGAGGTTCCTGACAAGTTCGGATAACTCCCTTGCTTTCTCCTCCGGGAGAAACACCTTTTTCTGAACCGTGTCCAGAATCATTCCCAGGAACAGCAGACGAGTTGTCGGGGTCAATTGAGATTTTGGAAGATTCAGAATCCACCCGTGTTGCTGAAGCACTACCTGGGATAGTGCTACACCGACTTCCAGCTGTTCTCTGGACTTTGCCCTTATCAGGAGATCGTCCAAGTAAGGGATAATTAATACGCCTTTTCTTCGTAGAAGAACCATCATTTCGGTCATTACCTTGGTAAAGACCCGAGGGGCCGTGGACAAACCAAACGGCAGCGTTTGAAACTGATAATGACAGTCTTGTATCACGAACCTGAGATACCCTTGGTGTGAGGGGTAAATTGGGACATGCAGATAAGCATCTTTTATGTCCAGGGACACCATGAAGTCCCCTTCTTCCAGATTCGCTATCACTGCTCTGAGTGACTCCATCTTGAACTTGAATTTCTGTATGTACAGGTTCAAGGATTTCAGGTTTAGAATAGGTCTTACCGAACCGTCCGGCTTCGGTACCACAAATAGTGTGGAATAATACCCCTTTCCCTGTTGTAGGAGGGGTACCTTGACTATCACCTGCTGAGAATACAGCTTGTGAATGGCTTCCAAAACCGACGTCCTTTCTGAGGGAGACGTTGGTAAAGCAGACTTTAGGAACCGGCGAGGGGGAGACCTTTCGAACTCCAACATGTAACCCTGAGATATTATCTGCAGGATCCACGGGTCCACTTGTGAGCGAGCCCACTGATTGCTGAAAATCTTGAGTCGACCCCCCACCGCTCCTGAGTCCGCTTGTAAAGCCCCAGCGTCATGCTGATGGCTTTGTAGAACCCGGGGCGGGCTTCTGGTCCTGGGCAGGGGCTGCTTGCTGCCCTCTCTTACCCTTTCCTCTGCCTCGCGGCAGATAAGACTGTCCTTTTGGTCGCTTGTTTTTATAGGAGCGAAAGGACTGCGGCTGAAAAGACGGTGTCTTTTTCTGTTGGGAGGGGGTCTGAGGTAAAAAAGTGGATTTGCCGGCAGTTGCCGTGGCCACCAGGTCCGAAAGACCGACCCCAAAAAATTCCTCTCCTTTATATGGCAATACTTCCATATGCCTTTTGGAATCCGCATCACCTGACCACTGTCGCGTCCATAAACTTCTTCTGGCAGATATGGACATCGCGCTTACTCTTGATGCTAGAGTACAAATATCCCTCTGAGCATCTCACATATAAAGAAAAGCATCCTTTAATTGCTCTAGAGTCAATAAAATACTGTCCCTATCCAGGGTATCAATATTTTCAGTCAGAGAATCCAACCACACTACCCCAGCACTGCACATCCAGGCTGAGGCTACTGCCGGTCGCAGTATAACACCAGTATGTGTGTATATACTCTTCAGTGTAGTTTCCAGCCTCCTATCTGCTGGATCCTTGAGGGCGGCCGTATCAGGAGACGGCAACGCCACTTGCTTTGATAAACGTGTGAGCGCCTTATCCACCCTAGGGGGTGTTTCCCAGCGCGCCCTAACCTCTGGTGGGAAAGGGTATAATGCCAATAACTTCTTGGAAATTAGCAGTTTTCTATCTGGGTTAACCCACGCTTCGTCACACACGTCATTCAATTCCTCTGATTCTGGAAAAGCTACAGGTAGTTTTTTCACCCCCCACATAATACCCCTCTTTGAGGTACCAGCAGTATCAGAGATCTGCAAAGCCTCCTTCATTGCCGTGATCATATAACGTGTGGCCCTATTGGAAAATACGTTTGTTTCTTCACCGTCGACACTAGATTCATCTGTGTCGGTACCCGTGTCGACTGACTGAGGTAAGGGA
Organism: Pseudophryne corroboree; assembly: GCF_028390025.1. Classification (NCBI taxonomy): domain Eukaryota; kingdom Metazoa; phylum Chordata; class Amphibia; order Anura; family Myobatrachidae; genus Pseudophryne; species Pseudophryne corroboree. The sequence continues at coordinate 560,082,737 of NC_086445.1, forward strand.
CGTTTTACAGCCCCTGACGGTGTCTGAGACGCCTGAGCCGGTACTAACTGGTTTTCCGGCCGTCTCATTTCGTCAACTGACTTTTGTAATGTGCTAACATTATCACGTAATTCCATAACTAAAGCCATCCATTCCGGTGTCGACTCCCTAGGGGGTGACATCACCATTACCGGCAATTGCTCTGCCTCCACACCAACATCGTCCTCATACATGTCGACACACACGTACCGACACACAGCAGCCACACAGGGAATGCTCTAATCGAAGACAGGACCCTCTTAGCCCTTTGGGGAGACAGAGGGAGAGTTTGCCAGCACACACCAAAAGCGCTATAAATGTATATAAACAACCCTAGAAGGTGTTGTTTTTTATATAAGCGCTTTTAATATATCAATATCGCCAAATTATGCCCCCCTTCTCTTTGTTACCCTGTTTCTGTAGTGCAGTGCAGGGGAGAGTCCTGGGAGCCTTCCTCACCAGCGGAGCTGAGCAGGAAAATGGCGCTGAGTGCTGAGGAGAATAAGCTCCGCCCCTTTTTCGGCGGGCTTTTCTCCCGGGTTTTAAGAAAACTGGCCTGGGTTAAATACATACATATAGCCTTAATGGCTATATGTGATGTATTTATTTTGCCACTAAAGGTATTTAATATTGCTGCCCAGGGCGCCCCCAGCAGCGCCCTGCACCCTCCGTGACTGAATCAGTGAGACGTGTAGCAACAATGGCGCACAGCTGCAGTGCTGTGCGCTACCTTCATGAAGACTGAGGAGTCTTCTGCCGCCTGCTTTCCGGACCTCCGTCTTCAGCGTCTGTAAGGGGGATCGGCGGCGCGGCTCCGGGACGAACCCCAGGAGGACCTGTGTTCCGACTCCCTCTGGAGCTAAGTGTCCAGTAGCCTAAGACTCCAATCCATCCTGCACGCAGGTGAGTTGGAAATCTCTCCCCTAAGTCCCTCGATGCAGTGATCCTGTTGCCAGCAGGATTCACTGAGATTTAAACCCAGGGGTTAAAGTGGGCCGGAACGGGGCGGAACTGCGTTCCGTCACCTCCTTCTGGAGGCGGAACCGTTCCGCCTCCGCCAGCCCACCTTCCCCTGGTTATACCCGAACAGATTCTGCAGATGAGCCGCGCTGCATGTCTAAATAGATGAGGGAGGCGGGCGGCACTACAGTGACATGGCCCGCCTCCCTCCTCCTATGACAAGCTGGGAATGAAACGCGGTGACGTCATGGAGCGACGTCTGCCTCATTCCCATCAGCGCGCCGCACACACCGCACAGGGAGCAGCAGAGGAGCTGCTGCTGGACTTGCAAGGCGGAAAGAATGCCGTCGCAGTGCAGATTTGGAGCGAGCACAGAGATAAGAGCACACAGACAGCTCCTACCTTACACGCAGCTGCACCTACTCTGTTCTGGATGTGGGAGGTGCACACAGCAGCCCACAGGGTACAGTGAGTGAATGCTGAAGGGAGGTATGGGGGGGGGGGGGGGTTCTACTTATATCACATGTCTCTAAATAGTATTCTGAGGTTTAGGGTTTTTTTTTTCAAATCGTTGTTGTTGTTTTTTTTGGGGGGGCGGGGTTTGGGGGGTGTTGTTAGTACTCATTGAAGATTTCTGGGGTTGTTATTAGTGAATAAGGGTATGAGTGCTTTCGGGTGTTATTAATGAATGAGGGTCTGGGTGCTCTGGGGATTTTATTAATGAATGAGGGTATGGGTGCTCTGGGGTGTTTTTAATGAATGAGGGTGTGGGTGCTCTGGGGTGTTTTTAATGAATGAGGGTGTGGGTGCTTTGGGGTGTTATTAATGAATGAGGGTGTGGGTGCTCTGAGGATTTTATTAATGAATGAGGGTGTGGGTACTTTGGGGTGTTATTAATGAAATGAGGGTGTGGGTGCTCTGGGGATTTTATTAATGAATGAGGGTGTGGGTGCTTTGGGTGTTTTTAATGAATGAGGAGTGTGGGTGCTGCTGATGTATTAATAAAGGAATGGTGGATTGGGGTGTATTAGGTCAGGTTATGGATCTGCTTGGCTGACAAATGAAACAAAACTAATATAAAGTGTGTGTTGGGGGCAGCAGTGACTAGGGCAGTGGTTCTCAACTGTGTACCGTGCCTCTGGACCAGTGGCAATCAAAAGAAGGGGCAGCTATTTCAAAATCTGGCATGAACCAATCACGGCTCGGGGACTGGCAGCTTCTCATTAGCTGGCGGTCCGGGAGCTATGAATGGCGCACAATTGGCGCCAGATTTAAAGTGCAGCCTTGCTTCTTTTGAATAGCAGCCGGTCTGTGAGCCAGGACTATCTGGCAGCCGCTGCCAGCTTTACACCACAGCCAGGACCTGATGATTCAGGCCACAGCCACTGATGCAGGAGACCCAATGCTCCAGAGTCCAGGCTTTCAGGATGCAGGGGGTGAGAAAGAAGCAGGGGGTGAGTTGGGGGAGGGCGTGAAAGAAGCAGGGGGTGAGACAGGGAGGGGGTGAAAGAAGCAGGTGGTGAGTTGGGGGAGTGAGAGGAGCAGGTGGTGAGTTAGGAGAGTGAGAAGAGCAGGGGGTGAGATGGGGGAGTGAGAGGAGCAGGGAGTGAGTTGGGGGAGTGAGAGATGCAGGTTGTGAGTTGGGGGAGTGAGAGGAGCAGGTGGTGAGTTGGGGGAGTGAGAGGAGCAGGTGGTGAGTTGGGGGAGTGAGAGGAGCAGGTGGTGAGTTGGGGGAGTGAGAGGAGCAGGTGGTGAGACGGGGGAGTGAGAGGAGCAGGGGGTGAGACGGGGGAGTGAGAGGAGCAGGGGGTGAGATGGGGGAGTGAGAGGAGCAGGGGGTGAGTTGGGGGAGTGAGAGGAGCAGGGGGTGAGTTGGGGGAGTGAGAGGAGCAGGTGGTGAGTTGGGGGAGTGAGAGGAGCAGGGGGTGAGTTGGGGGAGTGAGAAGAGCAGGGGGTGAGTTGGGGGAGTGAGAAGAGCAGGGGGTGAGATGGGAGAGTGAGAGGAGCAGGGGGTGAGATGGGGGAGTGAGAGGAGCAGGGGGTGAGATGGGGGAGTGAGAGGAGCAGGGGGTGAGATGGGGGAGTGAGAGGAGCAGGGAGTGAGAGAGAAGCAGAGGCTGAAAGGGTCGCAGGGAGAGAGAGGTGCAGGGGGTGAGATGGGGGAGTGAGGCACAGGGAGTGAGAGGTGTAGGGGGTAAGAAAAGGAGAGAAAGATTCAGATGATTAGACACAAAGGAGAGCATATAGGGAGTATGGGATACCTAGAATGAAGATATGGACACATGAGGAGAGTGACAGACAAAGGAAACAAGAGAGAGGTGAGCAAAGGTTGTTCAACATATACTGCTATATTGTGAATCGAATCTAAAATTAGGAGGGGGAGGGCACTGCTGTGGGCATTGTGTGTGTAAAGGGCACTAGTATGTTGGGCGGGCAATGTGAATAAGAGTGTGCTACTGTGAAGCATTATTTTTAATTAGGGGTACTTTGAGTGGCCACGCCCCTTCCTTGTGAGGCCACACCCCTTTTGCGGTGCGCGCCTTCGGCGCGCATAGGGGGAGGGGTCGTGGGGGAGATGAGTTCCCCCACCTCTCCAGTACCACTTTAAGCCCTGTTTAAACCTAAAAAAACTTTTTCTAAGCAGCTCTTTAGGAGAGCCACCTAGATTGCACCCTTCTCGGACGGGCACAAAAACCTAACTGAGGCTTGGAGGAGGGTCATAGGGGGAGGAGCCAGTACGCACCATGTGATCCTAAAAGCTTTATTTAGATGTGCCCTGTCTCCTGCGGAGCCCGCTATCCCCCATGGTCCTGACGGAGTCCCAGCATCCACTAGGACGTTAGAGAAATATATTTTTCCCCTCAGACATGCACTGCAGCCCAGAACTATCGGCTGTAACACAGCAGCCCTGCGCCACAGCTCTGAATCTGGCAGCTTCTAATATAAGTGACCATCCGTGAGTGACTACTACAACGTGTTCCAGGATGGGGGTGGGGCTGGCCCGCCTTGCTGACTTGATGCTGGGCACTGGCTGAACTCAGCTGTCAGTCTATAGTCTAGCCTAACCCCCGTGCTCCCTTATATACAGGATCAGAGCGAGTCTACAGAGATGGCAAGGACTGCCTCCCTGCTTTTGTTCTATTGGCAGTCGGCAGACTTGCCACGACCCACCCACTCAATATTCTTCACAGATGAGCAGGAAGTCACTCAGCTGAGCAGCCGTCGGATGTGCCATGCATGTGCAGAGGGATTTTCTGAACCATCAATGGTACACCATTGCATAGTTACATACCATCGATGGTTTCTTTCATTTTCTCCTTCAATGGAGAGCACACCAATGGCTATCCCTAATCTTAGGGTCGTGCCTGTTTTCCCTTTGTGGAAAGGACCTAGATGAGGCAAGGGTGGAAATGCTCTTCTGACCTAACAGCATTTTAATAGTTTCTCCAATCTCCATTTGTTGTAGGCAGGCCCGCCTGACAACGAGGAAAACCCCTGAAAATGAATAGGTACTGGGTAATTACTGTGTGGGGCATAATATTGTGATAGGGACAAAACTGTGAGGGCATAGGAATTTTATTTTATCTTTTTTAAATATATATTTATGTTTATTTTTTTTATTTTTTATTTTTTTTTTGGGGGGGGGGGGGGGGGGGATACCTATTTTGTTAGTCCTGGGCCCCACAATTTCTGATGGCAGCCCTGGTTGTAAGTGATTTTCAGTGGGATGTAATGGAGTCTGAGATCGCAGTAGGTGCGGGATGCAGGCCGATCTCGTATTTTTTTTTTTTAAAGAGGCAAACCATACTTTGTATGTGATTGCCTCTTTAAAAAAAAGTCCACCATCCTGCACCTCTGGCGATCTCGAACTCTATTACATCCCACCATTTTATTTATGCTGCATTGTACGCTCAGGCCTCTTGCTCCACTTGCCACAGGTTACTATTCCAAACAGTTTATGATGTTGGAATAGTTTATGATGTTAACCCAGTGCATTATGGGAAAGGTCTTCTGCACAAAGGAAATCTAGGGTAAGAATCTTTCTTTAGTAAAACACATTTGTTGAATTAGAGTATCTGGTGTCTGTAATGAGTTGGTTAATGCTGCAATGGTATGAAAAACAGCACATACAATAAATGTAGGTAATGCCTACAAGATGCAGATATCCAGTACATACCCTCCAAATGTACCTTTTTGGTAGGTACAGTACCTTTTTTTTATGGTTTGTACCGATTTTTGGCTCTCTAAACTTCCATTGAAAGTATAGGAAAAGTAGCGTTTTTTTTACCCGTGGCCACGCCCCTTTTTAGAATTTGTACATATTTTTATGTGTAAAATGTTGGAGGGTATGCCAGTGTTCACAATAAAATAACATGTAATACACCATAATCATAATTTACTTATATGTTTAGAGATAAATTCACACAAGGTCAAATTGCATTTGGAATTTATTGCATAGGCACATTACGCATGTATAGTGTGCTGAGTGAAAAGAAAAATTACAGCGAATAAATATAGCAGACAAGAAACCCTGTTTTGCAGACAGAAATGGATATACCAACAGTCAGTTGCAAAATGTCCCAAAATATATTGTTACTAACGTTATATAGACATATCTTGCAACAGCAAGGTTTTGCACATAGACACACCCATTTGTGAAACTAGACACACCCTTTGGGCAGAGTATAACACGCCCCCTCGACGGTGCGACATGCTTCCTGCACTTGCAGCACATCCTACGGTAATAATCTCCCTGACTCTGGTTTTCAAAAGTAGGCATGTATGGGCTGGACATTTTTATTTTATTTTTAGTAATCCAATCCTGTGGTAGACACTATGGGGGTAATTCCAAGTTGATCGCAGCAGGACATTTTTTAGCAGTTTGGCAAAACCATGTGCACTGCAGGGGAGGCAGATATAACATGTGCAGAGAGAGTTGGATTTGGGTGTGGTGAGTTCAATCTGCAATCTAAATTGCAGTGTCAAAATAAAGCAGCCAGTATTTACCCTGCACAGAAATAATATAACCCACCCAAATCTAACTCTTTCTGCACAGGTTATATCTGCCTCCCCTGCAGTGTACATGGTTTTGCCCAATTGCTATCAAAAATCCTGCTGCGATCAACTTGGAATTACCCCCATGGTTTTGCCCAACTGCTAAAAAAATTCCTGCTGCGATCAGCTTGGAATTACCCCATATATACAAACTTCAGCACACAGACAAGCAGCTTAAGAAAGAAAGACAAAAAAAAGGAATCCCAACGCCGCATATCATAAGATGAAGTAGCGACACTGACAGCTGCCAGCACTTACTCTTTTGTAATCTGTACAGCAAGAGGAAGCCGCGTAGAAACACGTCATCACCCCGCGTCACGTAGCTTTATTGCTACTCACTGGAAGAACAATTAATGCATAAGTGAGTAACGCGCATTGCGTTGCGCTGTAATACTCACATGTGCGTGTGCTCGGTCAGGTGAGCGCAGCGAGCGAGCGAGCGAGCAACAAGTCTGCCCTGGACCGTATACAGCAACAAAGTCAGAAATTGCTCCCAGCCAACCGGAAACGCCGACGCCCGGCATGCCTTGCAGCTTCCGGCGCTCACACAGTTTCTCCGGACGATCTGCGACGCTTCCTGCGGTTACTCTTTGACAGCGACATCACGATCAGCCAGGGCGGCTCAAAGGGCAATGAACGGGCTCAGGGATGAGGGCAGACACAGGAAGAGGAGGCCGCACAGCCCGGAGGTCATTAGGGTGAAGGAGGAGAGAATAAGCCCGGACCGGCATCACCGAGCGCGGCGGAGTCCGACCCCGGGAAGTAGCGAAGAGGAATTAACGCAATCCCGTAAACGGAGCACGTAAGTGCGGCCTGAGCGCTGTGCAGTGTGTCCTGTTATATTCTCAGGCCATTCACATTACCGCTCAGCCTCCTCATATCATACAGCGGCCACCCCTATACCACGGTGTGAGGGCAGTCGCACAGCACCGGCTAAAGAGAGACTGTATTTGAACTCAATTAGAAAAAAATCTAAAACATCAATTATCAACTATATTGTATCTGTAAAAGTTAAGCAAACAACAAGGTAAATGCTAGAATCAAGTTGGAGAGAGGGCCTCTGACGTCAGGGGGAGGAGCTAGGCCAGTGGGATAGTTTTTCTACTATCCATGCCACCAAATACTCCCTTGGTGAGCGAATAATTCGGGTACCCTGTTCGGCCGTGCCTCCTACCCCTGGTGGCGTGGCTTCTCCTCTAGTGACGTCAGGGGAGCCTTCCCCAACTTGGTTTTAGACCTAACCCAAAACAACAATTCAGCAGGGACGCCTTTGCATCAAATGTCTTTGGTTGGCAAAACTTCTAGCAGATACATGCCAGTAGCGTATTGGGTTGCAGATATAAATCTGTCCTGTTGTAGGTATACATGGAGACACCTCATGAAATCAGGATTTCTCTAACGTCCTAGTGGATGCTGGGGACTCCGAAAGGACCATGGGGAATAGCGGCTCCGCAGGAGACTGGGCACAAAGTAAAAGCTTTAGGACTAGCTGGTGTGCACTGGCTCCTCCCCCTATGACCCTCCTCCAAGCCTCAGTTAAGATTTTGTGCCCGAACGAGAAGGGTGCAATCTAGGTGGCTCTCCTGAGCTGCTTAGAGTAAAAGTTTAAATAGGTTTTTTATTTTCAGTGAGACCTGCTGGCAACAGGCTCACTGCATCGAGGGACTAAGGGGAGAGAAACGAACTCACCTGCGTGCAGAGTGGATTGGGTTTCTTAGGCTACTGGACATTAGCTCCAGAGGGACGATCACAGGCCCAGCCATGGATGGGTCCCGGAGCCGCGCCGCCGGCCCCCTTACAGATGCTGAAACAAGAAGAGGTCCATAAATCGGCGGCAGAAGACTTTCCTGTCTTCATAAGGTAGCGCACAGCACTGCAGCTGTGCGCCATTGCTCTCAGCACACTTCACACTCCGGTCACTGAGGATGCAGGACGCTGGGGGGGGGCGTCCTGGGAAGCAATGAATTTACCTTATTTGGCAAAAAATACATCACATATAGCTCCTGGGCTATATGGATGTATTTAACCCCTGCCAGTTTTCCAGAAAAAAGCGGGAGAAGAGCCCGCCGTGAAGGGGGCGGGGCCTATCTCCTCAGCACACAGCGCCATTTTTCCCACACAGCTCCGCTGGTAGGAAGGCTCCCAGAATCTCCCCTGCATCCTGCAACTACAGAAACAGTGTAAAAAAGAGAGGGGGGCACTTATTTGGCAAAATAACAGATATAAGCAGCTATAAGGGATAGACACTTATTGTAAGGTTGTCCCTATACATATATAGCGCTCTGGTGTGTGCTGGCAAACTCTCCCTCTGTCTCCCCAAGGGGCTAAGTGGGTCCAGTCCTCTATCAGAGCATTCCCTGTGTGTGTGCTGTGTGTCGGTACGTTTGTGTCGACATGTATGAGGAGAAAAATGATGTGGAGACGGAGCAGAGTGTCTGTAACAGTGATGTCACCCCCTAGGGGGTCGACACCTGAGTGGATGTACTGTTGAAAATTACGTGACAGTGTCAGCTCTATATAAAAAACCAGTGGTTGACATGAGACAGCCGGCTACTCAGCTTGTGCCTGTCCAGACGTCTCATAGGCCGTCAGGCAGATGGCAGATACAGACGCCGACACGGATACTGACTCCTGTGTCGACGGTGAAGAGACAACCGTGATTTCCAGTAGGGCCACACGTTACATGATTGAGACAATGGAAAATGTTTTATACATTTCTGATAATACGAGTACCACCAAAAAAGGGGTATTATGTTCGGTGAGGGAAAAACTACCTGTAGTTTTCCTGAATCTGAGAAATAAAATGAGGTGTGTGATGATGCGTGGGTTTCCCCCCGATAACAATTAATAATTTCTTAAAAAGTATTGGCTGCATACCCTTTCCCGCCAGAGGTTAGGATGCATTGGGAAACACCCCCTAGGGGGGATAAGGCGCTCACACGCTTGTAAGAACAAGGGCTCTACCCTCTCATGAGATGGCCGCCCTTAGGGATCCTGCTGATAGAAAGCAGGAGGGTATCCAAAAAAAGGTATTTACACACATACTGGTGTTATACTGCGACCAGCTATCGCCTCAGCCTGGAGGTGCAGTGCTGGGTTGGCTTGGTCGGATTCCCTGACTGGAAATATTGATATCCTAGATAAGGATAGTATATTATTGCCTATAGAGCATTTAAAAGATGCATTTCTATATATGCATGATGCACAGCGGAATAATTGCCGACTGGCATCAAGTATAAGTGCGTTGTCCAATTCTACCAGTAAAATGGTCAGGTGATGCGGATTCCAAACGGCATTTGGAAGTATTGCCTTTGAAAGCATTTGGGGTCGGTCTTTTAGACCTGGTGGCCACGGCAACAGCTGGGAAATCCACGTTTGTACCCGAGGTCGCCTCTCAAAATAAGACGCAGTATTATCAGGCGCAGTCTTTTGTTGGCAAGCGGACAAAAGGTTCCTCTTTTCTGCTCGTGACAGAGGGAGAGGAAAAAGGCTGCAGAGATCAGCCAGTTCCCAGGAACAGAAACCCTTTCCCGCCTCTGCCAAGCCCTCAGTATGACGCTAGGGCTTTACAAGCTCAGGCACGGTGGGGGCCCGTTCTCAATGAATTTCAGTGCGCAGTGGGCTCACTCGCAAGTAGACCCTTGGATCCTTCAGGTAATATCTCAGGGGTACATATTGGAATTCGAGACGTCTCCCCCTCGCCGTTTCCAAAAGTCGACTTTACCGACGTCTCCCTCTGACAGGGAGGCAGTTTTGGAAGCCATTCACAAGCTGTATTCCCAGCAGGTGATAATCAAGGTACCCCTCCTGCAACAGGGAACGGGGTATTATTCCACACTATTGTGGTACCGAAGCCAGACGGCTCGGTGAGACCGATGCTAAAATCTTTGAACACTTACATACAGAGGTTCAAATTCAAGATTGAGTCACTCAGAGCAGTGATTGCGAACCTGGAAGAAGGGGACTACATGATGTCTCGGGACATCAAGGATGCTTACCTTCATGTCAAAATTTACCCTTCTCACCAAGGGTACCTCAGGTTTATGGTACAGAACTGTCACTATCAGTTCAGACGCTGCCGTAGGGATGGTCCACGGCACCCCGGGTCTTTACCAAGGTAATGGCCGAAATGATGATATTCCTTCGAAGGAAGGGAATTTTAGTTATCCCTTACTTGGACGATTCCCTGATAAGGGTAAGATCCAGGGAACAGTTGGAGGTCGGTGTAGCACTATCTCAGGTAGTGTTGCGGCAGCACGATTGGATTCTCAATATTCCAAAATCGCAGCTGGTTCCGACGACGTGTCTTCTGTTCCTAGGGATGATCCTGGACACAGTCCAGAAAAAGGTGTTTCTCCCGGAGGAGAAAGCCAGGGAGTTATCCGAGCTAGTCAGGAACCTCCTCAAACCGAGCCAAGTCTCAGTGCATCAATGCACAAGGGTTCTGGGTAAAATGGTGGCTTCCTACGAAGCAATCCCATTCGGCAGATTCCACGCAAGAACTTTCCAGTGGGACCTGCTGGACAAATGGTCCGGGTCGCATCTTCAAATGCATCAGCGGATAACCCTGTCACCAAGGACAGGGGTGTCCCTCCTGTGGTGGTTGCAGAGTGCTCATCTTCTAGAGGGCCGCAGATTCGGCATTCAGGACTGGGTCCTGGTAACCACGGATGCCAGCCTGCGAGGCTGGGGAGCAGTCACACAGGGAAGGAATATCCAGGACTTATGGTCAAGCCTGGAGACATCACTTCACATAAATATCCTGAAGCTAAGGGACATTTACAATGCTCTAAGCTTAGCAAGACCTCTGCTTCAAGGACAGCCGGTGTTGATCCAGTCGGACAACATCACGGCAGTCACCCACGTAAACAGACAGGGTGGCACAAGAAGCAGAAGGGCAATGACAGAAGCTGCAAGGATTCTTCGCTGGGCGGAAAATCATGGGATAGCACTGTCAGCAGTATTCATTCCGGGAGTGGACAACTGGGAAGCAGACTTCCTCAGCACGACCTCCACCCGGGAGAGTGGGGACTTCACCCAGAAGTCTTCCACATGATTATAAACCGTTGGGAAAAAACTCGACAGGTATTGCGCCAGGTCAAGGGACCCTCAGGCAATAGCTGTAGACGCTCTGGTAACACTGTGGGTGTACCAGTCAGTGTATGTGTTCCCTCCTCTGCCTCTCATACCCAAGGTACTGAGATTGATAAGATGGAGAGGAGTAAGCACTATATTCGTGGCTCCGGATTGGCCAAGAAGGACTTGGTAACCGGAACTTCAAGAGATGCTCACGGAGGGTCCGTGGCCTCTACCTCTAAGAAGGGACCTGCTCCAACAAGGACCCTGTCTGTTCCAAGACTTACCGCGGCTGCGTTTGACGGCATGGCGGTTGAACGCCGGATCCTGAAGAAAAAAGGCATTCCGGATGAAGTCATCCCTACCCTGATCAAAGCCAGGAAGGATGTAACCGTACAACATTATCACCGTATTTGGCGTAAATATGTTGCGTGGTGCGAGGCCCGGAAGGCCCCTACGGAGGAATTTCAACTGGGTCGATTCCTGCATTTCCTGCAAACAGGACTGTCTATGGGCCTCAAATTAGGGTCCATTAAGGTTCAAATTTCGGCCCTGTCGATATTCTTCCAAAAAGAACTAGCTTCTGTACCTGAAGTTCAGACGTTTGTCAAGAGAGTACTGCATATACAGCCTCCTTTTGTGCCTCCAGTGGCACCTTGGGATCTCAATGTAGTGTTGGGATTCCTAAAATCACATTGGTTTGAACCACTCACCACTGTGGACTTGAAATATCTCACTTGGAAAGTGGTAATGCTGTTAGCCCTGGCTTCAGCCAGGCGTGTATCAGAATTGGCGGCTTTATCCTATAAAAGCCCTTACCTAATTTTTCATACGGACAGGGCAGAATTGAGGACTCGTCCTCAATTTCTCCCTAAGGTGGTTTCAGCATTTCACTTAAACCAACTTATTGTGGTGCCTGCGGCTACTAGGGACTTGGAGGATTCCAAGTTGCTGGACGTAGTCAGGGCCCTGAAAATATATGTTTCCAGGACGGCTGGAGTCAGAAAATCTGACTCGCTGTCTATCCTGTATGCACCCAACAAGCTGGGTGCTCCTGCTTCTAAGCAGACGATTGCTCGTTGGATTTGTAGTACAATTCAGCTTGCACATTCTGTGGCAGGCCTGCCACAGCCAAAATCTGTAAAAGCCCATTCCACACGGAAAGTGGGCTCATCTTGGGCGGCTGCCCGAGGGGTCTCGGCTTTACAACTTTGCCGAGCAGCTACTTGGTCAGGGGCAAACACGTTTGCTAAATTCTACAAATTTGATACCCTGGCTGAGGAGGACCTGGAGTTCTCTCATTCGGTGCTGCAGAGTCATCCGCACTCTCCCGCCCGTTTGGGAGCTTTGGTATAATCCCCATGGTCCTTTCGGAGTCCCCAGCATCCACTAGGACGTTAGAGAAAATAAGAATTTACTTACCGATAATTCTATTTCTCATAGTCCGTAGTGGATGCTGGGCGCCCATCCCAAGTGCGGATTGTCTGCATTACTTGTACATAGTTATTGTTACAAAAATCGGGTTATTGTTGTTGTGAGCCATCTTTTCAGAGGCTCCTTCTGTTATCATGCTGTTAACTGGGTTCAGATCACAAGTTGTACGGTGTGATTGGTGTGGCTGGTAATGAGTCTTACCCGGGATTCAAAATCCTTCCTTATTGTGTACGCTCGTCCGGGCACAGTATCCTAACTGAGGCTTGGAGGAGGGTCATAGGGGGAGGAGCCAGTGCACACCAGCTAGTCCTAAAGCTTTTACTTTGTGCCCAGTCTCCTGCGGAGCCGCTATTCCCCATGGTCCTTTCGGAGTCCCCAGCATCCACTACGGACTATGAGAAATAGAATTATCGGTAAGTAAATTCTTATTTATTCTGAAGAAACGCCAAAGTGTAGTTACTTACGCCATCATTGATCTGCATGCAAAATCAGTTTGTTGTATATCCAACCCCGATGCATTTACATATATCCCATTCCTAATTAGTTTTTCTCTAACGTCCTAGTGGATGCTGGGGACTCCGTAAGGACCATGGGGAATAGACGGGCTCCGCAGGAGACAGGGCACTTTAAGAAAGAATTTGGATACTGGTGTGCTCTGGCTCCTCCCTCTATGTCCCTCCTCCAGACCTCAGTTTGAATCTGTGCCCGGACGAGCTGGGTGCTACTTAGTGAGCTCTCCTGAGCTTGCTAAAAAAGAAAGTATTTTGTTAGGTTTTTTTATTTTCAGAGTGATCTGCTGGCAACAGACTCTCTGCTACGTGGGACTGAGGGGAGAGAAGCAGCCCTACTCTCTGAAGATAGGTCCTGCTTCTTAGGCTACTGGACACCATTAGCTCCAGAGGGATCGTACACAGGATCGCACCCTTGGTCGTCCGATCCCGAAGCCGCGCCGCCGTCCCCCTCGCAGAGCCAGAAGCCGGTGACAGAAGCAAGAAGACTTCGAAATCGGCGGCAGAAGACTCCAGTCTTCATATGAGGTGGCGCACAGCACTGCAGCTGTGCGCCATTGCTCCCACACTAAACCCATACACTCCGGTCACTGTAGGGTGCAGGGCGCAGGGGGGGGGCGCCCTGGGCAGCAATTAGGAACCTCTTGGCAAAAAGCAGCATATATACAGTTGGGCACTGTATATATGCATGAGCCCCCGCCATTATTTTACACACAAACGCGGGACAGAAGCCCGCCGCTGAGGGGGCGGGGCTTCTTCCTCAGCACTCGCCAGCGCCATTTTCTCTCCACAGCTCCGCTGAGAGGAAGCTCCCCAGGCTTTCCCCTGCAGAATCACGGTAGAAGAGGGTAAAAAGAGGGGGGGGGGCACATAAATTTGGCGCAAAAACAGTATATACAGCAGCTACTGGGTTAACACTAAGTTACTGTGTGATTCCTGGGACATATAGCGCTGGGGTGTGTGCTGGCATACTCTCTCTCTGTCTCTCCAAAAGGCCTTGTGGGGGAACTGTCTTCAAATAGAGCATACCCTGTGTGTGTGGTGTGTCGATATGTTTGACGAGGAAGGCTATGTGGAAACAGCGGGAACAAATCCAATGTGGGGTCGCCGCCGACACCCGATTGGATGGATATGTGGAAGGTTTTAAATGATAATGTTACTTCCTTGCATAAAAGGTTGGTTAAAGCTGAAGCCTTGGGACAGCCGGGGTCTCAGCCCATGCCTGATCCTATGTCGCAGAGGCCGTCAGGGTCTCAGAAGCGCCCACTATCCCAAATTGTTGACACAGATATCGACACGGATTCCGACTCCAGTGTCGATGGTGATGATGCAAAGTTACAGCCTAAAATGGCTAAAGCCATCCGTTACATGATTTTAGCAATGAAAGATGTGTTGCCCATCGCAGAGGAAACCCCAGTCCCTGACAAGAGGGTTTATATGTATGGGGAAAACGGCAAGAGGTGACCTTTCCCCCTTCACATGAGTTAAATGAGTTATGTGAAAAGGCTTGAGAATCTCCAGATAGAAAACTGCAGATTTCCAAACGGATGCTTATGGCGTATCCCTTCCCGCCAACGGACAGGTTACGCTGGGAATCCTCCCCTAGGGTAGACAAAGCTTTAACACGCTTATCCAAGAGGGTAGCCCTGCCGTCACAGGATACGGCCACCCTAAAAGATGCTGCGGATAGAAAGCGGGAGGGTATCCTGAAGTCCATTTATACTCATTCAGGTACCTTACTAAGGCCGGCGATTGCGTCGGCCTGGATGTTTAGTGCGGTAGCAGCATGGACAGATACCTTATCTGAGGAACTTGATACCTTGGATAAGGATACTATATTACTAACCCTGGGGCATATAAAAGATGCTGTCCTATATATGAGGGATGCTCAAAGAGACATTAGCCTACTGGGCTCTAGAATAAATGCAATGTCGATTTCTGCCAGATGGGTCCTGTGGACTCTGCAATGGACAGGCGATGCCGACTCAAAAAGGCATATGGAGGTTTTACCTTACAAGGGTGAGGAGTTGTTTGGGGACGGTCTCTCAGACCTGGTCTCCACAGCTACGGCTGGAGAGTCAAATTTTTTGCCATATGTTCCCTCACAACCTAAGAAAGCACCGTATTACCAAATGCAGTCCTTTCGATCACAAAAAGGCAAGAAAGTCCGAGGTGCGTCCTTTCTTGCCAGAGGCAGGGGTAGAGGAAAGAACCTGCACAATACAGCTAGTTCCCAGGAACAGAAGTCCTCCCCGGCTTCCACTAAATCCACCGCATGACGCTGGGGCTCCACAGGCGGAGCTAGGCCCGGTGGGGGCGCGTCTCCGAAATTTCAGCCACAAGTGGGTTCACTCCCAGGTGGATCCCTGGGCTATAGAGATCGTGTCTCAGGGATACAAGCTGGAATTTGAAGAGATGCCCCCTCACCATTACCTCAAATCGGCCCTGCCAGCTTCCCCCTTAGAGAGGAAAATAGTGTTAGCTGCAATTCACAAATTGTATCTTCAGCAGGTGGTGGTAAAGGTTCCCCTCCTTCAACAGGGAAGGGGTTACTATTCGACCATGTTTGTGGTACCGAAACCGGACGGTTCGGTCAGACCCATATTGAATTTAAAATCCCTGAACATATACCTGAAAAGGTTCAAGTTCAAGATGGAATCGCTCAGAGCGGTCATCGCAAGCCTGGAAGGGGGGGATTTTATGGTGTCTCTGGACATAAAGGATGCATACCTTCATGTCCCCATTTATCCACCTCATCAGGCGTACCTCAGATTTGTGGTACAGGATTGTCATTACCAATTCCAGACGTTGCAGTTTGGTCTCTCCACGGCACCGAGAATTTTCACCAAGGTAATGGCGGAAATGATGGTGCTCCTGCGAAAGCAAGGGGTCACAATTATCCCATACTTGGACGATCTCCTCATAAAGGCGAGGTCCAGAGAGCAGTTGCTGATCAGCGTAGCACGCTCTTGGGAAGTGTTACAACAGCACGGCTGGATTCTGAATATTCCAAAGTCGCAGCTGATTCCTACGACGCGTCTGCCCTTCCTGGGCATGATTCTGGACACAGACCAGAAGAAGGTTTTTCTCCCGACGGAGAAGGCTCAGGAACTCATGACACTGGTCAGAGACCTCTTAAAACCAAAACAGGTGTCGGTGCATCACTGCACGCGAGTCCTGGGAAAGATAGTGGCATCATACGAGGCCATTCCCTTCGGCAGGTTCCATGCGAGGACCTTTCAATGGGATCTGTTGGACAAGTGGTCCGGAACACATCTTCAGATGCATCGGCTGATCACCCTATCCCCCAGGGACAGGGTGTCTCTTCTGTGGTGGCTGCAGAGTGCTCACCTTCTCGAGGGCCGCAGATTCGGCATTCAGGACTGGGTCCTGGTGACCACAGATGCAAGCCTCCGAGGGTGGGGGGCAGTCACACAGGGAAGAAATTTTCAAGGTCTGTGGTCAAGTCAGGAGACTTGCCTTCACATCAATATCCTGGAACTAAGGGCTATATACAACGCCCTAAGTCAAGCGGAGACCCTGCTTCGCGACCAATCGGTACTGATTCAGTCAGACAACATCACCGCAGTGGCTCATGTAAACCGCCAAGGCGGCACAAGGAGCAGGGTGGCGATGGCGGAAGCCGCCAGAATTCTTCGCTGGGCGGAGAATCACGTAAAAGCACTGTCAGCAGTGTTCATTCCGGGAGTGGACAACTGGGAAGCAGACTTACTCTGCAGGCACGACCTCCACCCGGGAGAGTGGGGACTTCATCAAGAAGTCTTCGCGCAGATTGTAAGTCGGTGGGAACTGCCACAGGTGGACATGATGGCATCCCGCCTCAACAAAAAGCTACAGAGGTATTGCGCCAGGTCAAGAGACCCTCAGGCGATAGCTGTAGACGCACTAGTGACACCGTGGGTGTTCCAGTCGGTTTATGTATTTCCTCCCCTTCCTCTCATACCCAAGGTGCTGAGAATCATAAGAAAAAGAGGAGTGAGAACAATACTCATTGTTCCGGATTGGCCAAGAAGGACTTGGTATCCAGAGCTGCAAGAAATGCTCACAGAGGACCCTTGGCCTCTGCCTCTAAGACAGGACCTGTTGCAAAAGGGGCCCTGTCTGTTCCAAGACTTACCGCTGCTGCGTTTGACGGCATGGCGGTTGAACGCCGGATCCTAGCAGAAAAAGGCATTCCGGATGAGGTTATTCCTACGCTGATAAAGGCTAGGAAGGACGTGACGGTTAAACATTATCACCGTATATGGCGAAAATATGTTGCTTGGTGTGAGGCCAGGAAGGCCCCTACGGAGGAATTCCAGCTGGGCCGGTTCCTTCGCTTCCTACAGTCGGGAGTGACTTTGGGCCTAAAATTGGGTTCCATTAAGGTCCAGATTTCGGCCCTATCCATTTTCTTTCAAAAAGAACTGGCTTCTCTTCCTGAAGTCCAGACGTTTGTAAAGGGAGTGCTGCATATTCAGCCTCCTTTTGTGCCTCCAGTGGCACCTTGGGATCTTAACGTGGTGTTGAGTCTCCTGAAGTCACACTGGTTTGAGCCACTCAAAACCGTGGAGTTAAAATTTCTCACGTGGAAGGTGGTCATGCTATTAGCCTTGGCTTCGGCTAGGCGTGTGTCAGAATTAGCGGCTTTGTCACATAAAAGCCCCTATCTGGTTTTCCATATGGACAGGGCAGAACTGCGGACCCGTCCACAATTTCTGCTAAAAGTGGTTTCATCCTTTCATATGAACCAACCTATTGTGGTGCCTGTGGCTACTCGTGACTTGGAGGATTCCGAGTTACTAGATGTGGTCAGGGCTTTGAAGGTTTATGTAGCCAGAACGGCTAGAGTCAGGAAAACTGAGTCGCTGTTTATCCTGTATGCACCCAACAAGCTGGGTGCTCCTGCTTCAAAGCAAACTATTGCTCGCTGGATCTGTAACACGATTCAGCAAGCTCATTCTGCGGCTGGATTGCAGTTTCCAAAATCAGTAAAAGCCCACTCCACAAGGAAGGTGGGCTCTTCTTGGGCGGCTGCCCGAGGGGTCTCGGCATTACAGCTTTGCCGAGCGGCAACTTGGTCCGGTTCGAACACTTTTGCAAGTTCTACAAGTTTGATACCCTGGCTGAGGAGGACCTTGTGTTTGCTCATTCGGTGCTGCAGAGTCATCCGCACTCTCCTGCCCGTTTGGGAGCTTTGGTATAATCCCCATGGTCCTTACGGAGTCCCGAGCATCCACTAGGACGTTAGAGAAAATAAGATTTTACTTACCGGTAAATCTATTTCTCGTAGTCCGTAGTGGATGCTGGGTGCCCGTCCCAAGTGCGGACTTCTTCTGCAATACTTGTATATAGTTATTGCTTAAATAAGGGTTATGTTATGATTGCATCAGGGTTGATCTGATGCTCCGTTGTTGTTCATACTGTTAACTGGGTAAGTTTATCACAAGTTATACGGTGTGATTGGTGTGACTGGTATGAGTCTTGCCCTGGATTCCAAAATCCTTTCCTTGTACTGTCAGCTCTTCCGGGCACAGTTTCTCTAACTGAGGTCTGGAGGAGGGACATAGAGGGAGGAGCCAGAGCACACCAGTATCCAAATTCTTTCTTAAAGTGCCCTGTCTCCTGTGGAGCCCGTCTATTCCCGATGGTCCTTACGGAGTCCCCAGCATCCACTACAGACTACGAGAAATAGATTTACCGGTAAGTAAAATTTTATTTTAGATCTGTAACTTTTTATATACTTATCTCTTGCAATTGCACATGGAATTGTATTTTTATAATTTTACTGTAACTTAATATTTTGATAATGTAACTAGTATTTTTTTTTTATTTAGTTCTCTACTATACTTTAATATAATAAGCCTTTTGTTTAATTGTAGGTCACCAGGAAAACAAAAGTCATCTGTCAAACGAAGCAAAAGACATAGAAATGAAAGCAGAAGCCCAGAGCGCTTTCCTGTAAAAATAAAGCAGGTAATGTTTATTAATCTAAAATTTAGTAACCATTTTTTCTCTAACGATCTAGTGGATACTGGGGAATTAGATATTACCATGGGGGTATAGATCGGGTTCACTGGAGCCTGGCACTTTATTTTAAGAAATTAATAGTGTGTGCTGGCTCCTCCCCTCTATGTCCCTCCTAGCAGACTCAGTTTAGAAAATGTGCCCAAGGAGCCGGGTGAATTCTGTTGCTCTCCAGAGTTTTCTTCAGAGATTTATTTTAGTTTATTTTCAGGCAGCACTGGTTGGCAACCAGTCTGCCTGCGTCGTGGGACTTAAGGGGGTAACCGAACCAACTTCCTTAGAGTTAATGGTTCGTAATCCCAGCAGACAGGACACTGAGCTCCTGAGGTGATGTTTCTCACACTCCCAGATTGTGAGCCCACGCCGGCAGCATACCGCTACCCCATAACAGTTGCCGAAGTCCCTGGTGACGATGGCGGCATGAAGGGACAGTGTTCACCTGGCTCCGGGCCATGTTGCCCACTGGATACCCAGACTGGCAACATGCTGAATGGGGGTTGCAGGCACTCGTATTCACACTTCTGGAGATAGCCAGGATAGCGGGAACAGAGGTAAAACGACGCCATTTCCTGCTGCTGCTGATACAGGCTGCACGCAGGGACAGCTCCTCTGAGACGCACTGAATCACCACTGTTACCCGGGGGTTATAGTGAGGGGGGAAGCTCATAAACAGCGATTATATCGCTGTGTACAAAATTACACATTAAGGACACCCAGCAGAGCGCTGCTCAGTCTGTGATGTAGTGTGCTGGTTCCCATATCTTTTTGTCACTCCATTCAGGGTAGTCTGGGTTAAGTGTGCATATCTCACGAATACTGCACTGTGCTTTCATACTAATCTGTGTAATTTCTACTCAAGCATGTCTGCAAATAAGTCTGTGTGCTCTTTATGCAAGGCTAGGTTTACACCTTCCTCACAGGGGTCTCTTATGTGTACCCAATGCTCAATTCTTTCACAAGTTAGTAATGTGCAGGAACATGAGTGGATGGAATCATTTAAGGCTATGATTTCCAATATTAATTCAGAGTTAGACACAGCTAAGCATGAAAGACAGACCCTGAAACAAACTATAGACACGTTTATAGTTACTGCTGAAGACCACAGGCAGGCTACCCCAGGCTTCCCTGTTGGTCTCTCACAAACGCACTCCCACAATTATTGTAATCTGACTCTGAAATACCAGAGTTTGATGAAGGAGAGGCTGAGGTGGACAAGAATTTCTTGTCCCCGGGTGTTGAGGCTCTCATTTATGCCATTAGAGAGATACTTAATATCCATGATGAGTAGAAGAACGCACTGAGGAACTGTTTTTTAATGTGAAACCAAAGTCCTTTGCTACCTTCCTGGTTTCTAAGGAATTAGATTCCCAGGCTAAGGCAGCATGGATAAATCCTGACAAGAAATGTGCTCCCAACAAGGGTCTCTTTTTCTTTTTCTCTCTTCTCTTTATTAAGAAATGTATTACCCCAAAAGGGTATTAAATGAATTCTCTTTCCCTACAGAGGATAGGAAAGTCTGGGAAACTGTGGATACTTCTGTGTCCATGTTGTCGTGTAAGATTGTTTTACATGTACCAGGGGCTGTTTCCCTTAAAGACCCAGCTGATCGCAAAATTGAAACTACTCTTAAATCAATTTATATCTGCCATCTGCCCCACCTCCTGCTAGGCGTCCCTATCATGGACCCTCCCTGCAGTCCTTTTGGGTGGCCAGATTCATAGGCAAAGCCAGAGGTGCCTCCAATGCTGCTAGATGAACTTGTTATAAGTCCCATAAACCAGCAGCTGCTGGACCTGCGAACCAGGATTCAGGATCTTCTTCCACGAAGCCATCCGCGTGACGGTTGGCCCCAGCAGCAAGGTGACTTTCAGGTAGGTGCTCGCCTTGAACACTTCACCCACATATAGGCAAAGTCCTGCTGGGATCATTGGATGAGGGACCTCATATCTAAAGGATACTGGCTGGAATTCCAGGAACTCCCTCCTCTGAGATTCTTCAGGTCAGGCTTACCAGCTTCACAGGAAGCCAGGGTTTACTTACAGCAGGCAGTGAAAAAACTGCTTTCTACAGGACTTACTTTTCCAGTGCTGCCTCAGCTGCACACAAAGGGTTTGTACTCGAGTCTCTGTGGTTTCGAAGCCGGAATGGACGGTGCTGAAACCTTGCAGGGTCTCAATTCACCTTTGCATCCGCTTGCTGGGCAAGATGGTGGCCTCCTACGAGGCGATACAGTATGGCAGGTTCCATATGCGACCGTTTCTACTGTATTTGTTGGACAAATGGTCTGGATCTCACCTGTACATGCATCAGCATATAACCCTATCACCGAAAGCATGGATATCCCTGCTATGGTGGCAACAAGTTCCCCATCTGGTGGAGGGTCGGCGTTTCAACACCCAGTCATGGACGCTGTTGACAACAGATGCCAGCCTCTGGGGGGGGACTGTGACTCGAGGAACGCAGTTCCACGGGACGTGGTCCTTTCAGGAATTTGCTCTTCCAATCAACATCCTGGAACTCAGGGCAATTTACAATGCTCTAATACAGGCCTCATCTCTTCTTCAGAATCAGGCCATCCAGGTACAGTCGGACAATGCCACGGCAGTAGCGTACATTAACCGATAGGGAGGAACCAGAAGCAGGGCCGCAATACGAGAGGTGTCTAGAATACTCCTCTGGGCGGAAGCCAATGCAAAGGCCATCTCCGCAGTGCACATTCCAGGAGTGGACAACGGGGAAGCGGACTTCCTAAGCAGGCATGACCTCCATCCGGGTAAATGGGGCCTCCACCTTCAGTTGTTTCAACAACTTGTTCGCCGGTGGGGTTGTTCACAGATAGATCTGATGGCTTCTCATCTCAACAAGAAACTCCGTCGTTACTGCTCCAGAACGAGGGACCCGCGGGTGGTGGCGGTGGATGCTCTGACGTCGCCATGGACTTACCAGTTCGTTTACCTGTTTCCTCCAATTCCTCTGATTCCAAGAGTTCTCAAATGACTCAAAAAGGAAAGAGTCCAGGTAATCCTCACTTCTCCGGATTGGCCTCGACGGGCCTGGTATGCGGACCTCCTGACCCTGTTGTTGGAGGATCCCTGGCCTCTGCCTCTTCTCAAGGATCTTCTTCAACAAGGACCGTTCGTCTATCCAGACTTACAGCAGCTACGTTTGATGGCTTGGAAGTTGAGAGGGAGATTTTAACCAGGAAAGGTCTTCCCTCCAAGGTGGTTGCCACTATGGTTCAGGCCTGTAAGGCGGTTTCCTCAAAACATTACCACCGGATTTAGAAGAAATGTTTCTTGGTGTGAATGTAGAAAAAGTCCTCCTGTGGAATTTCGTCTCTGCCATTTTCTTCTGTTCCTGCAAGCAGGAGTGGATAAGGACCTACAGTTAGGCTCCATCAAGGTTCAGATTTCGGCTCTATGGGGTATATTCAATTGAGGTTGGATCCATTCCGACATGCATTTGTCAGAATGGATCCGATAAGGGCTATTCAATGCCCATCTCAATTCAACCTTAATAAAGTTTCCCTCAGAAGCACGTGAATCGGCAGCTATACCGCCGATTCATGTACTGTTCGACTAGTCGAATTGCCTGACTTGTCGAATAAAAAAAAAGCTGGGGACTGAATAGGTCGGAACATCTTCTGACCTGAAAAAGTTGAAAACTGCCGTCTTTGTTCTTCAAGAAACAACTGGCGGTACTTCCTGAAGTACAGACCTTTTTAAAGGGAGTGTTGCACATTCAAGCACCCTTTTCTCTGTCATCCATCTGGGGGACGCTGCGCCGTTACTTGTGGGTTAGAGGTGTGTGGTAGTGGAGTTTGGCACAGAATCTATCAAAAAAGCTGCCTCCTCCCCCCTCTAACTCCTCCCATCTCCTTCCTGCTCAGCCATCACTCAGTTTTAGTTTTGTGCCTGTGGAGTACAGACACAGTTTTTTTCTTTCTCCTTAGATTTTTTTTTTTAAAGTTTATTCTCAGGTGTACCTAGTCCCTGTTTACAGGTGACGGGTACTACTGGAGTGGGTTTAGCATCCCACTCTGAGCTGCTGCTGGAGGTCACCACACTTTGGTCACTGGGGCCTTTATTCAATTCAGGACGGCAGGAATAAGGTACAGGACAGCCACAATCTGTCACTGACAGTATTGGGCTGTCCCCTCTGTTGATTCTTCTCATTCTATGGCTTCACTCACACCCACCCCCCCAGCCTGTCAGCCGGCCAGCCACCCGTCGAATCGGACACCTTCCCCCTCCCCCCCCGCAGTGAGAGTGACTGATCAGGAGGGGACTTGCGGAAGGTCCGGGAGAGTGTTATACACTCCCTGGAGCCAGCACAGAGCTGCCGCGACAGCCGCTGTGTGTAGCGGCGCGCGGAGGCCCGAACTTCCGGTTTCCGAAATTACTCAGTGAATAGCCGCGGCGGTTATGTCAGCTGTACAGGGACGGCTTCCCGCCCTGCTCTGCGAGCACTGTTCGGCAGCTTCCTGAAGACTCCGGGGCGCCATCTTATCCGGCTGCAGACTGGGGGACGCTGTGCAAGCACACACGGAGCGCTAGTTTCCAGGGAAAGGTTTGTTTTATTACAGTCACATCTAACTGCAAGTATATGGTGGGCTAGCCCTAGTGGGAGATAGCAGTTAGTCTTCTTGGGGACACTAGAGATAACTGCTAGGTCACTTGTTTAGGGATTTATAGTACATGTTTACTGCCTTTATATATTAAACATAATTAGAATAAAGAATGGCCAGTAAACCGGACAAGGCTACAAAGGGCAAAACGGCCTCAGTAGTTTATTTTTCCTGTTCACAGTGTGGCTCAAAGCTGGCTAAGGGTAGTGCTGACGCAGGTACCCTCTGTACTTCGTGCTCTGGTGCATCAGTGGCGGATCAGCAGGGAAGTTCCACAGATCAGTCTATGCCCCCATGGGTCAAGAACATGGTCGATGCCATTTCAGATTTGCGTCAGTCTAGGTCGGAGGCTGAATCTGCTCAAACTCAGGTGGAGCCTCTGTGGGCCCAAAATATGGGCAAGTGTCTTACTGATTTAACCCATTCTTTAAATAAGTTTGTTAATTCTGCCAACAGTTCCGCTGCTACTAAACGACCACAGCCGTTACCCGCTATAGCGTTTCCGGGAGAGGAGTTGGATTCTCTGACATCTCCATTAGAGGAAGATCCTGAATGGGACGAAGTTTCGGCTTGGGAAGATGAGGAGCTATCTACTAGTTCAGGTGTTAGATTACTAATAGAAGCCATTCGTCAGACTCTTAATATTCAGGATACAGCAGTGGCGGAGACTTCCTCTCCCTTCTTCAAACGACAGAAGAGACAGATTATTGCCTTCCCTTCTTACTCTCACTTTGCGGATATTTTAAAAGAACCCTGGCTTAAACCGGATTCTCGTTTCCAGGCTCCTAAGAAATTAAAATTTCTATATCCTTTTACGGAGGAAGATACAAAATTAGTAGACGCTCCTATTTCACATTTGGCAAAAGCTACGGTTATTCCTTCGGTACAGTCCGTGACCTTAAAAGACCCTACCGATAGGAAAATAGAAGCATTACTAAAATCTATGTTTTCTTTATCAGGTGTCTCTCTCCGTCCAGTTCTGGCGGGTGCCTGGGTCCTTAAGGCCGTGGCTAGCACAGGTCGTATCTGGAATGTAGTCGGACGATCCGTCGGAAGCCATTCAATTAGCAGAACAGATTTCGGAGGCGCTTACTTATGTAGGTGAGGCCTTGTTAGATTCTGTTGTGCTACAGTCTCTGGTTTCTGCCTTGACAGTATCAGCAAGACGGTCTCTTTGGCTTAGGGTTTGGAATGCTGATTCGGACTCAATGCAGACCTTGACGGCAGTTCCTTTTGAAGGGGAGTTTCTTTTTGGGTCGGAGTTAAAGAAGACTATTTCGGATACTACTGGAGGAAAGAGCCCCTTTCTTCCATCTGCTCCTCACAAACCGAAACCTACAAGGTTTTGGTCCTTTCGTACGCAGGGCAGAGGTAGTTTCCAGTCCTTTCGTGCTTTCTCCAGATTTCCACGAAGAGGGGCATTCAGATGTCGAGGATCTCAAGCTACTCGCAGACCGGCCAGTAAGCCTGCCGACAAGCCTGATGCATGACGCTTCAGGTCTTCTGGAGAAATCGATGAAGGTTGGGGCTCGGTTACTTCAGTTCAGGGAAATGTGGCTCCTGTCGAAACCAGATCGGTGGGTAATGGGGGTCATATCCAGAGGATATATGTTGGATCTCGAAGAGACAGCCCCATTCCGGCTATTCATCACACCTCTCCCAGACGATCCCTCCAGACGTCAAGCTCTTCTTCAGGCAACAGCAACCCTCTTACAAAATGGAGTAATCCTTCCGGTTCCCTCTCCTCAGAGGGGTCGGGGTTTTCACTCGGGTCTTTTTCTCGTGGTCAAAATCGGATGGTTCGTTCCGACCCATTCTGTATCTAATAGCCCTCAACCCGTATCTCTCAACCCAAAAATTCAAGATGGAATCCATTCGTTCAATTATCGCCGCCATGGAGCCAGGGGAATATTTGGCTTCAATAGACACAAAAGACGCCTACTTACATGTCTCGATTTGGATAGGTCATCAACCTCTTCTGAGATTTGCAGTCGGGCCGTGGCATTTTCAGTTTCAGGCTCTTCCCTTTGGTCTCTCTACGGCTCCTCGGTTTTTTACAAAGGTCATGGGTCATGTTGTCGCGGTTCTCCGTTGTCAAGGGGTCAACATCACTCCATACTTGGACGATCTGTTGGTCGTGGCCCCGTCAGCGGAAATTCTCACTCAGAACCTGCGTCTAACGACAGACACTGCAGTCGTTCGGGTGGATAATCAACTTTCCAAAGTAGTCTTTACTTCCTTCCTTCCCAGAAAATGTTTTTTCTGGGACTTTTATTCGATACCAACAGCCAGAAGGTGTTTCTTCCTACGGACAAGATTCAGGATCTGCAGTCCAGAATCCGGACCCTGTTACACTTACCGGTAGTGTCGGTCCTCAGATGCATGCAGGTGTTGGGCAAGATGGTGTCCTCCTTCGAGGCAGTCCCATACGCCAGATTTCATGCCCGACCTCTTCAGGCTCAGATTCTCAGCTGTTGGGCTCGGCCGGATCCACGTCTCGAATTGCAGTTGATCCGCTTGTCGGTAAAGACTCGTCAGTCGCTTCACTGGTGGCTTCACAGTCACAATTTGAGAAAAGGAGCACCGTTCACGGTTTGGTCTTGGTTGATGGTCACCACGGACGCAAGTCTCAGCGGTTGGGGAGCAGTGTTCCAGACTCATCACTTCCAGGAGCGCTGGACCAGTCAGGAGTCAAAGTTACAGATCAACATTCTGGAATTGAGGGCGATCCGGTACGCACTCCTTCAGATTCAAACCATGGTACAGGGTCATCCGGTTCGTGTGCAGTCCGACAATGCCACGGCAGTGGCTTACATCAACAAACCGTGAGGAACTCGCAGCTGGTCCGCAATGAGAGAAGTCGCTCAGATTCTCACGTGGGCGGAACGTTGGGTTCCCGTAATATCCGCAATTCACATTCCAGGAGTCGAGAACTGGGAAGCAGATTTTTTGAGTCGTGTCACGATTCATCCGGGAGAATGGGAACTTCACCAGGAAGTGTTTCTCTCTCTCTAGTGGACCGCTGGGGACTGCCCGACGTACACCTAATGGCGTCTCGACTCAACAAGAAACTTCCTCACTGCGGCTCGCGGACTCAGGATCCTCAAGCATTTCTAATCGATGCTCTAACAGCTCCGTGGCAGTTTCAACTGGGTTACGTGTTTCCGCCGATTCCACTGCTTCCACGTCTACTTCAACGCATTCGGCGAGAAGGTCTTGCAATAATTCTGGTGGCTCCAGATTGGCCGCGCCGACAGTGGTACACTCTTCTGCGCAGCATGGTCGTCGGAGACCCCTTTCGTCTCCCCCTGCGACCAGATCTTCTTCAAGGGCCTTGTCGCCACCCAGATTAAAGTCGGCTGGCTTTGACGGCTTGGTTCTTGAATCCAAGATTTTAAAAGCAAAAGGTCTTTCGCATTCTGTTGTACAGACGATGATTCGGGCTAGGAAGCCAGTGACTTCCGGCATTTACCATAGGGTATGGCGTATTTACATTGCTTGGTTCCTCGCCTGCTCTCTTTCCTTCAGGAGGGTCTCGATAAGGGCCTGAGGCTTTCTTCACTGAAGGGTCAGGTTT
Source organism: Pseudophryne corroboree (assembly GCF_028390025.1). NCBI lineage: Eukaryota > Metazoa > Chordata > Amphibia > Anura > Myobatrachidae > Pseudophryne > Pseudophryne corroboree. The sequence continues at coordinate 560,110,020 of NC_086445.1, forward strand.
CAGCTTTGTCGGTTCTTTTTCAAAAGAAACTAGTGATCATTCCAGAGGTTCAAACATTCCTTCAGGGAGTACTTCGAATTCAACCACCTTTTGTTCCTCCCTGGGATTTAAACTTGGTCCTTACGGCCCTTCAAAAATCTCCATTTGAGCCTTTGGAATCTGTGGAACTACGTTATCTAACGCAAAAAGTTGTTTTTCTTTTGGCTATTGCTTCCGCTAGACGAGTGTCTGAGTTGGCGGCTCTTTCTTGCAGGCCACCCTTGTTAGTGTTTCATGAGAAACGGGTGGTTCTGCGGACTAAGCCTTCTTTCCTTCCAAAGGTTGTTTCAGCATTTCATTTAAATCAGGACATTGTCCTTCCAGCTTTTACTCAGTCGTCTTCTCCTGGGGAGAATTCCTATTTGGCCCTCCTGGATGTTGTCCGGGCCTTACGTATTTATTTGTCTCGCACGGAGTCTTTCCGTCGTACGTATACCTTGTTGGTATTGATTGATGCTCCCAAACGAGGTTGGTCGGCTTCCAAGAACACTGTGGCCCGTTGGGTAACTTCGGCCATCAGACAGGCTTACGTGTCGTCAAATGTTTCGGTTCCTGACTCAATTAGGGCTCATTCGACTAGAGCAGTTGGAGCATCTTGGGCTGTTCGCGGTGGTGCATCTATTGAACAGCTGTGCAGGGCGGCGACCTGGTCGTCAGTCCATACTTTCACAAAGTTTTACCGTTTTCATACTTTTGGTTTGGAGACTGCCTCTGTTGGGCGTCATATTTTACAGACTGCTATGCCGTCAACGTCTCTATCCTCTCATTAGCTTGCTTTGGGAAATCCCACAAGTAATGGCGCAGCGTCCCCCAGGTGGATGACAGAGAAATAGGGATTTTTGTTTACTTACTGTAAAATCTCTTTCTCTGAGTCCATCTGGGGGACGCTGCGATCCCTTCCGTAGTTTTGTCTGGTTTATTTGGTTGTTTTTTTGTTCGGGTCTATCTCCTTTGGCTTGGCTAAACGTTAACTGAGTGATGGCTGAGCAGGAAGGAGATGGGAGGGGTTAGAAGGGGGAGGAGGCAGCTTTTTTGATAGATTCTGTGCCAAACTCCACTACCACACACCTCTAACCCACAAGTAACGGCGCAGCGTCCCCAGATGGACTCGGAGAAAGAGATTTTACGGTAAGTAAACAAAAATCCCTATTTTTTTCCTCCCACTGCTCCATGGGGCCTCAATGTGGTATTGACCTTTCTCCAATCAGATTGGTTTGAACCCTTACAAAGGGTTGACTTAAAATACCTAACGTGGAAAATTGTTATGTTACTGGCCTTGCTTTCAGCTCGGCGAGTGTTGGAATTGGGGTCCTTGTCATGTAAGAGCCCATACTTTGTGTTCCATGAGGATAGTGCAGAGCTCAGAACTCGCCTGCAGTTTTTGCCGAAAGTGGTCTCGGACTTTCATGTGAAACAACCTATTGTTGGTTCCTGCGATAGCCAACACTTCTGTTGCTCCAACGTCCCTGGACGTTGTGAGGGCTTTGAGAATTTACATCAAAGGTCACAGGAAGTCTGACTCGCTTTTCATCCTTTATGATGCTATGAAGATTGGTTGTCCTGCCTCCAAGCAGTCAATTGCTCGTTGGCTCAAATTGACTATCCAACAAGCCTATACTTCAGCTGCTCTCCCGCTGCCAAGTTCAATTCAGGCCCACTCCACAAGGTCCGGGGGTTCTTCCTGTGCGGCTGCCCGGGGCGTCTCGGCCTTACGGTTGTGCCGTGCAGCAACTTGGTCTGGTGTGAACACGTTTGTTAAGTTCTACAGGTTCAACACCTTGGCCAAAGATGTCCTTCAGTTTGGTCAGGTGGTTTGCAGGGGTCTCATCACTCTCCCACCCGTTCTGGAAGCTTTGGTAGGTCCCCATGGTAATATCTAATTCCCCAGTATTCACTAGGACGTTAGAGAAAATAGGAATTTAATACCTACAGGTAATTCCCTTTCTCGTAGTCCGTAGTGGATACTGGGCGCCGACCTCTGTGCTTCATTTTCCTGCTTATCTGGTGTTCTTGGTTGGGTTTGCTGTTGTTTTACCTGTTTGGTTAGCGTTGCTATCCTTCTATAGTAAGCATTGCTTTCCTCTGTTATGGTTAGCTCTGCTATTTTTGTTATTGTGTGTTGGTTCGTTACCTCACCGCTTTATGTGTTTATATCCTTCTCTCAAAGTATGTCTGTCTCCTCGGGCACAGTTTCCTAGACTGGGTCTGCTAGGAGGGGCATAGAGGGAAGGAGCCAGCACACACTATTCATTTCTTAAAGTGCCAGGGTCCAGTGGACCAGATCTGTAATTCCCCTCATGGTAATATCTAATTCCCCAGTATCCACTACGGACTACGAGAAAAGGAATTATTGGTAGGTATTAAATTCCTATTTTTTTTTGGCTTGTTTTATTCAGCTATCACTGAAAAGCTAATGTTGCATTTGTTAATGTTTATCAAAAAATAAAGTAGACATGTAATGTTCTGTTTAACACAATAATGTAGTGATTACATTGCCTCTGTGAAACTTTGGTATTATAAATCTTAACAAAAGATGTGCTCCTCTTTTCAACACTGGCAAAAAATATATATAAAAAACAACTTTGGTATTATAATTATTATTAATTCCATTTGTCATTAGGTTAACCTTACTGCTGCTGCTATTGACAGGGAAGTGGTGTGCGAAATGCATGTGGTGGGGTAGAGAAATTATGGATTTTTATTTCTAGGAAAAATGAGGGGGTGCTGAATGGTGCAGTGACTAGAAGAGCATAGTTTTCCCCTCCATAACTCTATGGTGTTGAGGATGGAGTTGCATGGAACACAGGTATTAGTTGAGTGGATGACTTATACCTGTCATTCCAGGGATTCTGTTGTTGTTGTTGTTGTTGTTGTTATTTTATAAGGCGCCACAAGTGTATCGCAGCGCCGTACAAAGGACAGTACAGGGAGACAAAACATAGCATTACAGTAAATAAATAACAGAAATAGAGTACAGGTAACAGAGCACCACAATTCTCAAGCATAATACAGCTAAGATGTAAGTAGTGAGGGAGTGATCATCGTACTACTAGGGGCTGGTGGCCATAGATGGAGATGAGCCTTTATCAGCAGGAGAAAAAGCGGGTAAAGATGGTCGCTGAGTAGGGGAGAGCTGCGAGTGAAATGTGTCGAAAAGAGGGCTTAGATAACAAGTTACCTGATTATTTTAATGTATATTAATGTTGAGGTCCCGCTCATTTATTGGGATTTCAATGTCTCCTAAGGAAAAAGAGCACTCTAACAGAACACATGAGGACAGGCAGCCCAGGGAGAAATGGGAAGATGATCACAGAAGGAACAGACAGAGAGAAGATGATAACAGAGGCCACAACAGCCACTCAAGGCACAGAGAGAGAGATCGGGAAGAATCACATTTAAGAGAGCAGAGAGCAGAAAGAGAATTCCACAATGACAGGAGGAGGGAAAGACGCCAGAGAGAAGAGCAGGAAACAGAGACTGAAAACCCAGAGTCTGATAATACGGATAACAATGGGCAAGTTAATAAAGAGAAGCCCAACTTTGAACTTTCTGGGGCATTGCTTGAAGACACAAACACTTTCAGGGGGGTCGTAATCAAGTACAGTGAGCCAGCAGAAGCACGCATGCCAAAGAGACGTTGGCGTCTGTATCCTTTCAAGAATGATGAGGCTCTCCCTGTCATGTACATTCATAGGCAAAGTGCCTACCTCCTAGGCCGGCAAAGACATATAGCTGATATACCCATAGATCATCCATCTTGCTCCAAACAACATGCTGTTCTACAGTACCGGTGAGAAAAAAATTCAATGATTTTTGAAACGTCAGGGGTTGCTGAGTACATTTTGGGCCATTCCGTGCCAGTTCATCCAGGCATGACACCCACCAACTCAGATTTTCATGATACTTTGTACACTTGATATTACCACAGAGCTAGTAACCCATGTCAAATTTTTCTGCTCTATGCCTCATAGTTTTGCCTGAGCCAGGAGACGGAGATATAGGGATGGGCCCGTTGCATTCTGGGAGGCCGAAAGCTTTAACAAATATAGTTTTACTTTTCAATATACACTCAACGTTACTTGAGTGTATCTGAATAGTTTATCAGGCGCACAAGAACAGATACAACTACCTGTATAAACACGAAAAAAATGATTTTTTTTCTTTTGTCAATACATGTAATATATAGCTTCCAATCGCAGCTCCTATAAGACAACTGGATGTCAAGATAAGATAAATATATATATCTTTGGTAAACTAGAAGCAAAGATAAGGAGCGCTGGTTTAAAATTCAATTAGTAGATTTAAAATCAGTTTATAAACACATATAGCATAATAAAAACTCAATTGAGTATCTATATAAGCTGACACTTCAATACGCTCATAAAAGTGCACATAACTCTATTTAAAAGTTCAAAGACAAATTCCAATTGTAAACCACAACAAAAGATATCAGATGGTTTTGCCGGCCAAAGCTTAATTAGCAATCCAGGATTCCTCTTAACTGCCTTTAGGCTGTAATTGTGTCCTCCAGGTGCGCAAGTAATTAGTGAACATAGAATGGTTTCATGATAATTTAGATTAGAGCTCTATATCAGTTCAAGTATCCGTAAAGTGTGACCACACAGACAATGCAGAAGATGGAATTACCAGACCAGGCTGTCACGAAAATTTCTCCACCAAATTGCTAGTATTTTTCAAGCTGGCACTGCATGGATACTTAGCGGTATTGGACCCAACGGTCAAGGATGTCCCGGGAGGACTCGCCGGATCTGGAGGTCACGGCGCTCGGTCCTCACAGCTGGTGGACACGGTAAGAACTTGCACACAGAGGAAGCGGCTGGAGTGGAACCGGACAGGCTGCAGCATACACTGTGCACAACCAAAAGCTTTGATCGTTTGGTGCCAATTCGCTGTAGCTATCCCTAGTATCCCCAATGTTATCCTGTGGATAACTTGTGGACCTTGCAGGAAAAATCCCATTATTTTTCTTTCATAGCCATTTAAAGTATATTTTAAGGTTCAACTTAAACAAAAAAGGGACATAACTTATCTGCTTTAGGTTGATAATGCTAATTGAACCCACTCTTAATTTTTTTGGTGCAAAAAAAAAGTATGACATAAAGAAATGTATAATGAACTCTCGGAGTTAAGCAAGATAGCTAAAACATTTTTTTTTCCAGAATCTTCATATTTCAATTAACAAAGGGTCAAAATTTCAAAGTTATACGTGGATCAGGCACTGAGATGTGAATTTTTTTTTACAGATACACCTCAGAAAAAATGGAGCATCAGGAATGGCCTTTCCCAGCAATTTTTCAAAACTTTGGCCCCCTATATCTCAAAAACTATGAGGCCTAGAGCGGAACAATTTGACATGGTTTAGTAGCTCTGTGGTAGTATCAAGTGTACAAAGTTTTTCATGAAAATTTGAATCGGTGGGTGTCATTCCTGGGTGACCTGGCATGGAATGACCCTTCTTATGAATAAAACACTTTTTTTTTAAATAAAAAAAAAAAAAAAAATATATATATATATATATATATATATATATATATATATATTTATTTATTATTATTTATATATTATTATTATTATTTTTTTTCAGTTTGTAAGTTGGTGCCATGCAGTTAGCAGGCATACAACAGGGGGGCTGTGGCACCAACAGGCTCAAAGCTTTGACCTTCCCGAGATGCATAGCGCCGCCTCCTATATCGCCCTGTGCACAGGAGCTCAGTTTTGTAGTTGGTGCCATGCAGTAAGCAGGCACATAACAGGGGGGCTGCTCCAGCAGCACTGAGAGAAGCTTTTAAAGAATATTGAAGACTTCCAAGGGCTGCAGCAGTGTTAGATGTCAGTCAGACATCCCCTGCTGCAGCTCCATCACTCCTCCAGTGGCGCTGTATACTTCCGCGCCCTGGTTGCCGGGTAACTACAGCAGAGGCTGTCTCCTGGATCGCGTGGTCGCGTTCAAAGGGGAGGTTAAGGGGTCTCTTTGGCCCGCTGTAATCGCGATCTGGTGCGGCCGCGCGTGCTGGCGTGGACACTAAGGGGCAGCCGCTCCACTAGCCTCCAGGGCACAGGTGGGGTTTTTGTCTCTGTTAAAACCCATTTCATTGCAGCCCGGTGGGGAAGCCAGCCAGGGCGCCATTTGGGTAAATGTTCCCGCCCTGGAGCTGCATTTCACTCCCTCTCAGCCGCCATTAGATGGAGCTGCGCTGTTCCTGGGACTGCTTGGGCAAATCCTCCTCTGTAAAGTCGCCTGCTCGTCAGCGCTTCATTTCACATGACACTTAAGTATTCTACCTGTCAGTGGACAGTGTTTGTTAAGAAAGAGTGCATACAGTCAGGGTTGTGTGGTACAAAAACCCTGTGATATACATCCAGTATTTACTGTGTTTTGTTATACAGGTTGAGTATCCCATATCCAAATATTCCGAAATACGGAATTTTTTGAGTGAGATAGTGAAACCTTTGTTTTCTTATGGCTCAATGTACACAAACTTTGTTTAATACACAAAGTAATTAAATATATTGTAATAAATGACCTTCAGGCTGTGTGTATAAGGTGTATATGAAACATAAATGAATTGTGTGAATGTACACACACTATGTTTAATGCACAAAGTTATTAAAAATATTGGGTAGAATTACCTTCAGGCTGTGTATAAGGTGTATATGAAACATAAATGCATTCTGTGCTTAGATTTAGGTCCCATCACCATGATATCTCATTATGGTATGCAATTATTCCAAAATACGGAAAAATCCGATATCCAAAATACATCTGGTCCCAAGCATTTTGGATAAGGGATACTCAACCTGTATATATATAAAATGTGTGTATGTGTGTGTTTTATAAGCACAAGACTATAATTTAGCACAGTGGTACTATTTTGTCTTTTTCAAGCAAATTAACAAGGTTAATAGCACCAGGAAAAACAAATGGGAACATAACTAATTGAATACATTATTTCAGTATAACGAGTAAATAATATAAAAATTATGTATATATAAAATGACTGTAGTCTACTTGATTGAGACACAAATATATTACATCACACATTTTTGGTTCCCCTACTGAGATAGTGACACATATACATACATATATATATATATATATATATATATATATATATATATATATATATATATATATATATATATTATATAATATATCTTTATATACACATAATATATAATATATGTCATTATCTCAGTAGGGGACCCAAAAATGTGGGATTTTGGATAAGGGATACTCAACCTGTAATAGCACCTGAAGCCTAAAATCATAGCATATAGCAAGTGAGGTGTAGAAAGATGTTTGGTATGTATAATCTACACTGAGTATTACTTTGTATTGCTAGTCCAGTGCAGTTTTATTGTTTGGTATAACTTCTACATTGTACATTTGTAACTATATGTGTGTGTGCATGTAGCTGCTGCGTGGCTTCTATCTCGTGTATTTCACTCAGCTTGCTACTCCTATGGTCCCTGCAGTCAATCTGCCATGGGCAGATCAAATCTCATCTCAGTTACAGCACTTGAACCGAACGCTGACTAAAAATAAGTCTCACTCTCGTCCACCTAAGACTGACGTCTTCTAAACGGGCCGCTACTTCCTCACAATCCACCGCTGTTCCGGACACACCATCTGGGGAGGATGGTGCATATACTGACCCCACAGACACTGACTCTCTGATGGGGAAGGGAAGTCACTGGTGGATGTCCTTGATGTGATTGAGGCTATCCGGCTCATTCTTCAAGTCTCTGATGAACCTGAGCCTGCGGCTGTCTCTAAGAATCCGGACAGATTTAAACGTAAGAAGGTGGTTAAACAAGTTTTACCTCATTCTCAACAACTGGCTGACATACATCAGGAATCCTGGGAAAATCCGGGAACAAAATTCACACCGCATAAGAGACTGTTAGCTCGCTATCCTTTCTCTGCAGAGCTATGTAAAAATTGTGAAACTCCTCCGCCTGTAGATTCTCATGTTGCAGGCATGGTAGTTTCCTCAGCTCTGCCGGTGACTACAGTCACCTCTCTGAAGGAACCGACGGATAGACATGTGGAGGGTTGTTTGGAAGCGATTTACACCCTAACTGGGGCTGTGCATAGACCAACCATTGCAGCGACATGGGCTGCTGAAGCTGTTGAAGCATGGGCTCAGGAGCTGGAGACGGAGCTACCTTCCAATGCTTCTGATCATGCCAGACAATGTCTCTCATATATTGCCACGGCTTCTCTTTACCTTAAGGAGGCGGCTTCCGATGCCGGGGTGCTGGCGGCCAAGGCTGCCACTACGTCCATCTTGGCGCGACGTATCCTTTGGTTGAGATCCTGGTCGGTGGATATGGATTCTAAGAAAACCCTGGAGGTGCTTCCTTTTTAAGGGAGACATTCTTTTTGGAGAAGTCCTCAATAAGATTGTGGCTGACCTGGCCTCTGCTAAAACAGCTTGTCTGCACAGAAGGCTAAAAGTACTTTCTCTCAGCCCTTTCGTCCTCCAGGAAAAGCAAAAGGTCAGGCGTACCCGCAACAAGCTCGTACTTCCAAACCTGCCAAGCCCCAGACCAAAGCGAACCTGGGCTGCCCGTCAGCCTGCTTCAAAAACTGACAAACCTGCCGCATGACGGGGCGGGCCTCCCCCTGGGGGATCGGCTTCTAGGTTTTGCCCAGGAATGGTTGAAGACCACTTCAGATGCCTGGGTAAGGGAAGTCGTCACTCAAGGTTACGCCATATCCTTCAAGAAATGTCCCCCTCATCGATTTTGACTAACAGATGTCCCTTTGGACCCGGTGAAGGCAAACACTCTTCATTCAATAGTACAATCTTTCCTGACCACAGGAGTGGTAGTACAGGTGCCTCTGGCTCAGAGAGGCAAGGGGTACTATTCACCGCTGTTTCTAGTCCCGAAACAGAACTGGTCCTCGCAGCCCTTTCTCAATCTAAAGTCCTTGAACAAGTATGTGAGGGTCTCCAAGTTTCGTATGGAAACTCTACGCTCTATTGTTCTGGCCTTGGAGCCTTGCAAGAGTCTCCGTTTGAACCTCTATGGTCTCCCTGGACATACAGGATGCCTACCTGCATATTCCTATTGCAATGTCACAGCAGTACCTGAGGTTTGCGGTGGGCAACCTTCATTACCAATATCGGGCGTTACCTTTTGGTTTGACAACGGCTCCGCGGGTTTTCACCAAAGTAATGGCGGTAATGACGGCTGTACTCCGCCGTCAAGGGGGCAGGATCCTGCCGTACCTGGACGATTTGTTGATCCTGGCAAATTTCCCAGAAATTCTCCTGCATCATCTAGATCTGACTGTCCAGTTCATGAAAGCCCACGGGTGGCTTGTCAACTGGAAGAAATCTTCCCTGGTTCCCGCTCGAAGCATAGTGCACCTGGGAGTGTTATTGGACACTCGCAACCAGCGGTTGTTCTTGTCTCAGGAGAAAGTCCTGAAGCTTCAGGACAGGATTCGATGCTTCCTATCTTGTCTGCAAGTGTCGATACATTCGGCAATGCCAGTGCTAGGTCTCATGGTGTCGGCTTTCGACATGGTGGAGTTTGCTCAATTCCATTCTCTCCCTCTGCAGAAGTTAATTCTTGCTAAGTGGGACGGTCTGCCTCACCGGATCAGATCTCAAAATGATCTCCTTGTCTCCGGAGGTCCGCCTGTCACTGAGCTGGTGGCTTCAGGACCATCGATTGAGAAGGGATTGTACCTTCTGGATATCCAACTGGGTCCTGCTGACGACTGATGCCAGTCTGAGAGGTTGGGGCGCGGTGTTGGAACAACACTCCCTTCAGGGTCGGTGGACCGAGGAGTTGTCTCTACTCCCGATTAAACATTCTGGAACTGCGGGCGGTGTTCAATGCACTGAACCTGGCCCAGCATTTGATACAGAACAGACCTGTTTAAGTACAATCGGACAACACCACCATGGTGGCGTACAATCAGTCATCAAGGCGGAACCATCTGCCGGCCATATCCACAGTGTTCATTCCGGGGGTCCTCAACTGGGAAGCGGACTTTACTCAGTCGTCAGGACGTACACGCCGAAGGTCTTTCAACTTCTCGTCGACAAGTAGGGCCTTCCAGATGTGGACCTGATGGCGTCTCAACACAATCACAAGGTTCTGGTCTTCGGAGCAAGGACAAGGGATCCGCAAACAGCGTTCATGGACGCTCTGAAAATTCCATGGAATTTTCGGCTGCCGTACGTGTTCGCTCCGGTGTCACTCCTGCCCAGAGTAATAAGGAATTGCAAGCAAAAAGGAGAAGTCCTACTTCTGATCGCTTCAGCGTGGCCCAGACGGCACTGGTTCTCCGATCTACAGTGCCTCTCGCTAGATCATCCCCTTCTACTTTCACAACAACTAGCCCTCCTCGTTCAGGGCCCTTGTGTTTACCAGGACTTGGCCTGTCTGGTTTTGACGGCGTGGCTCTTGAAGCTTCTGTCCTGAGGGCCAAGGGTTTTTCTGAGGCGGTCATTCAAACTATGTTGAAGGCCCGTAAGCCGGCTTCTGCTCGTATTTACCATAGGGTTTGGAATTCTTACTTTACTTTGGTGCGGGTCTCATAATCATGACATTTTCAAGTTTAGTACGGTCAAACTGTTGGCCTTCCTACAACAGGGCCTCCCTCAAGGTTCACATTTCTACCTTGTTGGTTTGGATTCAGAGAAAGATTGCTACCCTACCGGATGTTCATACTTTCACTCAGGGTGTGTTGCGGATTCAGCCTCCTTATGTACCACCCGTGGCCCCTTGGGATCTGTTGGTGGTTCTGGAGGCCTTGCAAGAGTCTCCGTTTGAACCTCTTGCATCTGCAGACCTTAAGTGGCTTTCCCTTAAGGTTTTGTTTTTGCTGGCTATCGTGTCAGCTAGAAGGGTCTTGGACTTGGGTGCCTTATCCTGTAAGTCCCCCTATCTGATTTTTCACTGTGACGGACGGTTTTTAGAACACGTCCGGGTTATCTACCCAAGGTGGGGTCTTCCTTCCACCTTAATCAGGAGATTGTGGTTCCGGCCTTTAGTTCTCCTGAGTTGTCTTCCAAAGAGCGGTCTTTGGATGTGGTACGGGCTCTCCATATCTCTGTGAAGAGAACTCCCTCCGTTAGGAAGTGTGATTCTCTCTTTGTGCTGTTTGGATTTCACAAACGTGGCTGGCCTGCTAACAAGCAGACGTTGGCCAGATGGATTAGAATGGTGATTGCACATGCTTATGTACAGACTGGTCTGCCAGCTCCTGCTAGCATCAAAGCCCATTCTACTCAGTCTGTTGGACCTTCTTGGGCGGCCCGCCGTGGTGCGACCCTTGAACAATTGTGCAAGGCGGCTACGTGGTCCTCAGTGAACACGTTCATAAGGTTCTATGCCTTCGATACTTCTGCCTCCCAGGATGCCTCCTTTGGACGCCGGGTTCTTGTGCCCACTGCAGTGCATCCCCTCCCATAAGGAACTGCTTTAGGACATCCCCGATGTTAATCCTTGTGGAGCCCAGTGTACCCCGCAGCAGAAAACAAGATTTATGGTAAGAACTTACCATTGTTAAATCTATCTGCCATGTAGACTGGACTCCACAAGGCGCCCACCCTGACGCACTTGGCTTCTTTGGGTTGGTATGGCATTAGCCGCTAACACCCTCTCCTGTAGTGAGTGTGTGGTGTTTGTGGTTACTAACGATTGTCGTCTCTGGTACCTGCTACTGCATTGGACTGGTTAACGAAACTGAGCTCCTGTGCTGGGAGGCGGGGTTATAGAGGAGGCGGCGCTGTGCATCTTGGGAACAGTCAAAGCTTTGAGCCTGTTGGTAAGTTATTGATATATATATATATATATATATGTATAATATATACACACACACACACACTAGTGTTTGTGTGTGTGTGTGTATATATATATATATATATATATATATATATATATATATAGTTTAGTTGTTGTTGTTGTTGTTGTTGTTGTTGTTGTTGTGTTTTTTTTTTTTCACTGTTACAGTAATATATTACTTGGTGAACTATATTGTTTTACTTTTTTTGTATGTCCAAACAGTCACTGTGGCAGGTGTGTTAAGCCTGGAGACGGCATAAGGAAGTGGTAAGTGCAAAGTGACAAACAAACCAGCCAGTCAGCTCCTGTCTGTCAATTTACGTATTGGAGCTGATTGGCTGGTGCATTTCACTGCTTTATCACTTCCTTATGCCTTCTCCAGGTTAATACATCTGCCCCAATGTTTGGAATTTAATGCTATGAAAGGCTTTCCTAACTTTCTTGCATAACTAATTGGTCTTTTACCTATCTGCAATTGGGAAATTTGGTTTAAATCATGTACCATATTATTGGATGTTTATTGCTTTCATTCTGTAAATCACTGCAACTTTTATACATAGCATCATGACCACTTTTAGTCAGCAATTGCTGTAAAATTTGTATAATGTACACAGGTTTAGTAAAAATTAGATTCTGCTTGCTTCGTCTCTTTTTGCACCATTAGATACCAATTCATTGGCTCATACATTCCTTCATCTTTTTATGTGCTTTTCAGACGTGTTTTTCTATCAGAAGGCAGAGTAGTTTGAGGTTTTATTTCATTGCCTCAGCTGTTCTTAGTATTAGGAAACCGTTGTATTCATGGAATAGAATTCTGAAAACAGAAATACATACCTAGAAAGACAATATTAATATTAATAATTTCTTAAGTACGTCATAAGGAAACCATAAAGAAAACTTAAGCAATATGATTTTTAAGTGGGTTAAGAAACCCAGTTTCATATGGCTAATGTATTGACTAGCAGAAGCCCTTTTGTATTTATGTATTTTGTTTTGCTTTTTTTTTAGGATGGTTCCATTTACCCGTCCCAATGGGACACTGGGTAGGCGAGTCAGACCTTATATCATTGACCTTGGGTCTGGTAATGGCACGTATCTAAACAACCAACGAATTGAACCACAAAAGTACTATGAGCTGAAAGAAAAAGATGTACTGAAATTTGGTTTCAGCAGCAGGGAATATGTGGTCCTCCATGAATCATCTGATACTTCTGAAGTTGAGAAGAATCGGGACGACGACGACGATGTGGAAGATGAGGATGATGAGAGTACTGATAGCTAGCAAGCTACTTGTCTAAACAGTGTAGTAAGGTGACCCTTGACCCCTTTGTCACAAGGACCAGTATTACATTTCCATGTGGTGTACTATGTTGCTGGCCTGAAAACAATTCCTTTACTGGCAGGATACGCTTGTAAGAAAGACTACACAGCGTTTGTTTGTTTTTTTGTTTTATTTCTTGTTATTTTGTTAAACTGGTGGCATTGTTATTTTTTCCAATCCTCAGGTGTAATTGAACAGCATTTCTGTAAGAATTGTTGCTGTTCAAACTAATCAAACACGTCTTTTAAAATCCTTAATTCTTGTATATGCTTTTATATACTGTATATATATTACAAAAGTTATGTTCAGAAGTGTCTTACAATATAGAACGTTGGCTTAATTATAGTTCTTTATACTAATGCTGCCTAAGGGGAATTATAAATACTGTAACTTTTGTTCAGTGTCCCATATACTGTAGGCATGTTGCGTTTACTATGGGAATAAAAAAAATTGTACAGTAAAAATTCAGCAGGCACACCTTAAATGAATGAAATAAAAAAAATGTATACTGAAAACTTTTAATAGTATACAAAATACATGAACCATTAGACAGATTATTGTAGAGAATCCATTATTCATTGTTACAAAACAAGATAACAAGGGGTAGCGCCTTAAACTGCTGTATCTCTAAGTCATTGTGTTATAGGCTGGGGCAAGTTGTACATAGTACTGTGTTCCATTTATGTTTGTATTATAGACAACATGTTGTAAATGCTATGGACTTAAGCATTTTTATTTACTGTGATATTCCTGTGTATGTATGTACAGTATGCGTGGAATAAGCAGTGCCATGGGTATGTTGAAATGTATTTTACTGTAAATAGAAGTAATAAAGCCCAGATATCTACAATTCGCACAAAGTGATTTTGCTCAGTATGGTACCAAACAAATACACTTTAGTAATAGTGCTTGTTTGGCTGTGATAATTGTCAGGTGCTCATGGATGTGAAGACGTATACAGGTTGAGTATCCCATATCCAAATATTCCGAAATACGGAATATTCTGAAATACGGAATTTTTTGAGTGAGAGTGAGATAGTGAAACCTATGTTTTCTGGTGGCTCAATGTACACAAACTTTGTTTAATACACAAAGTTATTAAAAATATTGTATTCTAAGACCCTCAGGCTGTGTGTGTAAGGTGTATATGAAACCTAAATGAATTGTGTGAATGTACACACACTTTGTTTAATGCACAAAGTTATTAAAAATATTCGCTAAAATGACCTTCAGGCTGTATGTATTAGATGTATATGAAACATAAATGCATTCTGTGCTTAGACTTAGGTCCCATCTCCATGATATCTCATTATGGTATGCAATTCCAATACGGAAAAATCCCATATCCAAAATACCTCTGGTCCCATGCATTTTGGATAAGGGATACTCAACCTGTATTCAGCATAATTGCATAGAACATATTTAACTGCCAAAGAATAGTTGTGATGACTTTCATGGTCTTAATAATTATGCTACCATGAGTGATTTTTCCAACCAAATCTACAGGATCTAGACAAGCATTTTTGGCTCACCAGAATGCGTCCAATTTAGGACAATGTGTTAGATTTAGAGATAGATAGATATAGATATATATATATCTATCTCTATCTATCTATATAGATAGATAGATATACAAACAGTGTCCGGCACTCCAATAAGCAATTATACTGCGCCCGGTGCCCTCACAGCCGTGATGAAAACAAATATACAATGATATCAGGCGGCACTCACAGCATTGTAGATACTGATAAATAAACGGTCAGACTCCGTGTGAATATTCACATATTGACATAAGTCTGACCGTTTATTTATCTGACCGTTTATTTATCAGTATCTACAATGCTGTGAGTGCCGCCTGATATCATTGTGTGTGTGTGTGTATGTATATATATATATATATGTGTGTGTGTGTGTATATATATATATATATATATATATATATATATATATATATATATATATATGTATGTGTGTATATATATATATATGTGTGTGTGTGTATATATATATATATATATATATATATATATATATATATATATATATATATATATATATATATAAAAATATATAAATAAATATATAAAATATTATACACATACACACACGGACTTCAAAGTGCGGCCCTCGCAGGCCCACAGTCATACTATACATGGCGACTACAGCGTGAATTTGTGAGCCTGCGAGTGCCGCACTTTGAAGTCCTTGTATCTACAGATGCTGTGAGGGCACCGGGGCCAGTAAAACTGACTACAGGGAGAGCCGGACCACGCATGAGAGATATATAGAGATAGATATCTATCTATCTAACTTGAAGAAATAAAAGGCGGCACTCAGAGGCTTTGAAATCAGTGAAAAAAGCATATATTCGTGAGGTGACTACGAATATAAGCTTTTTACACTAATTTCAAAGCCACTGAGTGCCGCCTTTTATTTCTTCAAGTTGCACATGTCAGGGACTGGTTCCCTGGGGAAGGCACCTGAGCAAGGTACACCCTGAGGGGGAGGACTGGAGTGCCGGAGTTTATCTACTGTGTGTGTGTATATATGTATATATATGTATGTATATATATGTATGTGTGTGTATATATATATATATATATATCTATATATCTATATATATGTGTGTATATGTATATATCTATATATATATCTATATATATATATATATATATATCTCAAATGGTATCGGCAGCACACGGTGAAATAATGACACAAGGAGTCAGGATAAACTGCAACGTTTCGATGTGTATTACATCGTCATCAGGCACAAACAACATTGTTTGTGCCTGATGACGATGTAATACACATCGAAACGTTGCAGTTTATCCTGGCTCCTGATAAAGCTAATTATCTTGAACCTAAGCAATATACTTATTAAAGACAACATACGCAATAGGCGCACGAGGTGCTGTAATGGTACGCACTTAACGTAGCAGACGCTAGGCCGTGGTCGAGACGCACGAGCGGCACGTTCGCTCACGGCTTACGCTTGGTATCGAGCACGCTATAGGCGGCCCGAGTACCGTAAAGATACGCTAATAGCGTAGCAGACGCTGTACCGCGAGAGCGGGATACGAGCGGTGCTGACGCTCACTGATTTACACACAGACAACCTTTTAACAACACACTAAAAGGGTATGCTTATACTGTAAACCTTAGTACTGTAATATTATCACAATGTAACGTTGATTAACCTTTATGATATGAAAGCTGTTTGAGCGACTGAGACGCTCAACAACCCTTTATACTAACTAGTGAAACACACACTCCTTGCTAAGGTTCCAACACCTTTACTGACGATATTTAGTACGTAAAAATAAGAATTTACTCACCGGTAATTCTATTTCTCATAGTCTGTAGTGGATGCTGGGGACTCCATAAGGACCATGGGGATTAGCGGCTCCGCAGGAGACTGGGCACAACTATAAAGAAAGCTTTTAGACTACTGGTGTGCACTGGCTCCTCCCATTAAGACCCTCCTCCAGACTTCAGTTAGGATACTGTGCCCGGAAGAGCTGACACAAATAGGAAGGATTTTGAATCCCGGGTAAGACTCATACCAGCCACACCAATCACACCGTATAACTCGTGATACAATACCCAGTTAACAGTATGATAACAACTAAGCCTCTCAACAGATGGCTCAACAATAACCCTTAAGTTAAGCAATAACTATATACAAGTATTGCAGACAATCCGCACTTGGGATGGGCGCCCAGCATCCACTACGGTCTATGAGAAATAGAATTACCGGTGAGTAAATTCTTATTTTCTCTGACGTCCTAAGTGGATGCTGGGGACTCCGTAAAGACCATGGGGATTATACCAAAGCTCCCAAACGGGCGGGAGAGTGCGGATGACTGCAGCACCGAATGAGAGAACTCAAGGTCCTCCTCAGCCAGGGTGTCAAATTTGTAGAATTTAGCAAACGTGTTTGACCCCGACCAAGTAGCAGCTCGGCAAAGTTGAAGAGCCGAGACCCCTCGGGCAGCCGCCCAAGAAGAGCCCACCTTCCTCGTGGAATGGGCTTTTACGGATTTAGGATGCGGCAGTCCAGCCGCAGAATGTGCAAGCTGAATCGTACTACAGATCCAGCGAGCAATAGTCTGCTTTGAAGCAGGTGCACCCAACTTGTTGGGCGCATACAGGATAAAGAGCGAGTCAGTCTTTCTGACTCCAGCTGTCCTGGAAACATAAATTTTTAGGGCCCTGACTACATCCAACAACTTGGAAGCCTCCAAGTCATTTGTAGCCGCAGGCACCACGATAGGTTGGTTCAGATGAAAAGCTGATACCACTTTGGGGAGAAACTGGGGACGAGTCCTCAATTCTGCCCTATCCATATGGAAAATCAGATAAGGGCTTTTACATGACAAAGCCGCCAATTCTGAAACACGCCTGGCCAAGGCCAACAACATGACCACTTTCCACGTGAGATATTTCAAATCCACGGTTTTCAGTGGCTCAAACCAATGTGACTTTAGGAAATCCAACACCACGTTGAGATCCCAAGGTGCCACTGGAGGCACAAAAGGGGGCTGAATATGCAGCACTCCCTTAACAAAAGTCTGAACTTCAGGTAGTGAAGCCAATTCTCTCTGGAAGAAAATCGATAGAGCTGAAATCTGGACCTTAATGGAACCCAATTAAGGCCCATAGTCACCCCTGACTGTAGGAAGTGCAGGAACCGGCCCAGCTGAAATTCTTCCGTTGGGGCCTTCCTGGCCTCACACCACGCAACATATTTTCGCCATATGCGGTGATAATGGTTTGCGGTTACTTCTTTCCTAGCTTTAATCAGCGTAGGAATGACTTCCTCCGGAATGCCCTTTTCCTTCAGGATCCGGTGTTCAACCGCCATGCCGTCAAACGCAGCCGCGGTAAGTCTTGGAACAGAGAGGGCCCCTGCTGCAGCAGGTCTTGTCTGAGCGGTAGAGGCCATGGGTCTTCTGACATCATTTCTTGAAGTTCCGGATACCACGCTCTTCTTGGCCAATCCGGAACAAGGAGTATGGTTCTTACTCCTCTTCTCCTTATTAACCTCAGTACCTTTGGTATGAGAGGAAGAGGAGGGAACACATAAACCGATTGGTACACCCACGGTGTTACCAGAGCGTCCACAGCTATCGCCTGCGGGTCTCTCGACCTGGCGCAATATTTTTCTAGCTTTTTGTTTAGGCAGGACGCCATCATGTCCACCTGTGGCTTTTCCCACTGGTTTACAATCATTTAAAAGACTTCTGGATGAAGTCCCCACTCTCCCGGGTGGAGGTCGTGCCTGCTGAGGAAGTCTGCTTCCCAGTTGTCCACTCCCGGATGGAACACTGCTGACAGTGCAAACACGTGATTTTCCGCCCATCGGAGAATCCTTGTGGCTTCTGCCATCGCCGTCCTGCTTCTCGTGCCGCCCTGTCGATTTACATGGGCGACCGCCGTGATGTTGTCTGACTGGATCAGTACCGGCTGGTTTTGAAGCAGGGGTTTTGCCTGACTTAGGGCATTGTAAATGGCCATTAGTTCCAGAATATTTATGTGCAGGGAAGTCTCCTGACTTGACCATAGTCCTTGGAAGTTTCTTCCCTGTGTGACTGCTCCCCAGCCTCGAAGGCTGGCATCCGTGGTCACCAGGACCCAGTCCTGTATGCTGAATCTGCGGCCCTCTAGAAGATGAGCACTCTGCAGCCACCACAGCAGAGACACCCTTGTCCTCGGAGACAGGGTTATCAGACGATGCATCTGAAGATGCGATCCGGACCACTTGTCCAACAGGTCCCACTGAAAGGTTCTTGCATGAAACCTGCCGAATGGAATTGCTTCGTAGGAAGCTACCATTTTCCCCAGGATCCGCGTGCAGTGATGCACCGACACCTGTTTTGGTTTTAGGAGGCCTCTGACTAGAGATGACAGCTCCTTGGCCTTTTCCTCCGGGAGAAACACTTTTCTCTGTTCTGTGTCCAGAACCATCCCTAGGAACAGCAGTCGTGACGTAGGGACCAGCTGTGACTTTGGAATGTTTAGAATCCAGCCGTGCTATTGTAGCACTTCCCGAGATAGTGCTACCCCTACCAATAACTGCTCTCTGGACCTCGCCTTTATCAGGAGATCGTCCAAGTACGGGATAATCAAAACTCCCTTCTTTCGAAGGAGTATCATCATTTCCGCCATTACCTTGGTAAAGACCCTCGGAGCCGTGGAGAGACCGAACGGCAACGTCTGGAATTGGTAATGACAATCTTGTACCACAAACCTGAGGTACTCCTGGTGAGGATGGTAAATGGGGACATGTAGGTAGGCATCCTTGATCTCCAGCGATACCATGTAATCCCCCTCGTCCAGGCTTGCAATAACCGCCCTGAGCGATTCCATCTTGAACTTGAATTTTTTTTATATATGTGTTCAAGGATTTCAAATTTAAAATGGGTCTCACCAAACCGTCCGGTTTCGGTACCACAAACATTGTGGAATAGTAACCCCTTCCTTGTTGAAGTAGGGGCACCTTTACTATCACTTGTTGTGAATACAGCTTTTGAATTGCCTGTAACACTGCCTCCCTGCCTGAGGGAGTGGTTGGCAAGGCAGATTTGAGGAAACGGCGGGGGGGAGACGTCTCGAATTCCAGCTTGTACCCCTGAGATACTACTTGAAGGATCCAGGGATCCACCTGTGAGCGAGCCCACTGATTGCTGAAATTTTTGAGACGGGCCCCCACCGTACCTGGCTCCGCCTGTGAAGCCCCAGTGTCATGCTGTGGACTTAGAGGAAGCGGGGGAGGACTTTTGCTCCTGGGAACTGGCTGTATGCTGCAACTTCTTTCCCCTGCCTCTGGGCAGAAAGGACGCGCCTTTAACCCGCTTGCCCCTATTGGGCCGAAAGGACTGTACCTGATAATACGGTGCTTTCTTTGGTTGTGAGGGAACATGGGGTAAAAATGTAGACTTCCCAGCTGTTGCTGTGGAAACGAGGTCCGAGAGACCATCCCCTAACAATTCCTCACCCTTATAAGGCAGAACTTCCATGTGTCGTTTGGAATCTGCATCACCTGTCCACTGCCGAGTCCATAACCCTCTCCTGGCAGAAATGGACATTGCACTAATTTTGGATGCCAGCCGGCAAATATCCCTCTGTGCATCCCTCATGTATAAAAGTGCGTCTTTTATATGCTCTACGTTTAGCAAAATAGTGTCCCTGTCTAGGGTATCTATATTTTCTGACAGGGAATCTGACCACGCAGCAGCACTGCACATCCAGGCCGAAGCTATAGCCGGTCTCAATAGAACACCTGTGTGTGTGTATATAGATTTCAGGATAGCCTCCTGCTTTCTATCAGCAGATTCCTTCAGGGCGGCCGTATCCGGAGACGGTAGTGCCACCTTCTTTGACAAGCGTGTGAGCGCTTTATCCATCCTAGGGGATGTTTTCCAGCGTGACCTATCCTCTGGCGGGAAAGGGTACGCCATTAGTAACCTCTTAGAAATTACCAGCTTTTTATCAGGGGAAGCCCACGCTTCTTCACACACTTCATTTAACTCTTCAGATGGAGGAAAGGCTACTGGTAGTTTTTTCTCTCCAAACATTATACCCTTTTTTGTGGTACCGGGGGTAACATCAGAAATGTGCAACACATTTTTCATTGCCTCAATCATGTAACGTGTGGCCCTACTGGAAGTTACATTAGTCTCCTCGTCGTCGACACTGGAGTCAGTATCCGTGTCGACATCTGTGTCAACCATCTGAGGTAGCGGGCGTTTTAGAGCCCCTGATGGCTTTTGAGACGCCTGGGCAGACACAGGCTGAGAAGCCGGCTGTCCCACATTTGGTATGTCGTCAAACCTTTTATGTAAGGAGTCGACACTATCACGTAATTCCTTCCACAGCACCATCCACTCAGGTGTCGACCCCGCAGGGGGTGACATCACATTTACAGGCATCTGCTACACCTCCACATAAGCCTCCTCATCAAACATGTCGACACAGCCATACCGACACACCGCAAACACACAGGGAATGCTCTGACAGAGGACAGGACCCCACAAAGCCCTTTGGGGAGACAGAGAGAGTATGCCAGCACACACCAGAGCGCTATATAACACTGGGATCCCACTATCAATGAGTGTTTTCCCTTATAGCTGCTTTTTTATATATATCTGATATATATATTATCTATACTGCGCCTAAATTTAGTGCCCCCTCTCTCTTTTTTACCCTTCTGTAGCGTTCAGACTGCAGGGGAGAGCCAGGGAGCTTCCTTCCAGCGGAGCTATGAGGGAAAAATGGCGCCAGTGTGCTGAGAGAGAAGCCCTGCCCCCTTTTCGGTGGACTTTCTCCCGCTTTTTCTGGAATACTGGCAGGGGTAATTTTACATCTATATAGCCTCTAGGACTATATATGATGTATATTTGCCAGCCAAGGTGTCATATATTGCCCTCAGGGCGCCCCCCCCCAGCGCCCTGCACCCATCAGTGACCGAAGTGTGAGGTGTACATGAGGAGCAATGGCGCACAGCTGCAGTGAAGACCGAAGTCTTCTGCCGCCGATTTTCCGGACCTCTTCGTTGCTTCTGGCTCTGTAAGGGGGACGGCGGCGCGGCTCCGGGAATGAACACCAAGGTCGGGTCCTGCGGTCGATCCCTCTGGAGCTAACGGTGTCCAGTAGCCTAAGAAGCCCAAACTACCACCTGTTAGGTAGGTTCGCTTCTTCTCCCCTTAGTCCCTCGTTGCAGTGAGTCTGTTGCCAGCAGATCTCACTGTAAAATAAAAAACCTAAATATACTTTCTTTCTAGGTGCTCAGGAGAGCCCCTAGTGTGCATCCAGCTCAGCCGGGCACAAGAATCTAACTGAAGTCTCGAGGAGGGTCTTAGTGGGAGGAGCCAGTGCACACCAGTAGTCTAAAAGCTTTCTTTATAGTTGTGCCCAGTCTCCAGCGGAGCCGCTAATCCCCATGGTCCTTACGGAGTCCCCAGCATCCACTTAGGACGTTAGAGAAAAGGGGAAAACAGATACAGTTCATACACTACAGACCTGACATTAATACCTAAACACAATAACTAAGCAGAAATACAAACACTAGCAAACGATTGCAATAATAAACAGAAAGAGGATAAATGGCAAACACTTATAGGTTAGCTACAAAAGAACAATTGCATACATACAGAGTAACGAAATGGCCACAGAGAAAAACTTACACACGTGGGAATGAATCGCATGCGCTATCTGGAAACCAGCTCTCAGTCATCACGGGGAAAACCTTGTGGAGAGAAGTGAGGCTGGTCTGGCTATGGGGGTCTTTATATACACAACATACTGTACAATACAATGGGCCCTACAATCTCATTGTTCATTGGACACAGGAATGTCTCTCTGCACTATGACAAAAGGTCATAGGTGGATTTGAACAGGTGGGCTGTGACTATTTCAAACTGCTCAGATGGGAGGTATCTTCAAGATTCCCGCCGCATGGATAATGAACCGCAAATACAGTAAATGTCCATAACCTACTCATAGACATAACTATACGCAGGAGCGATTAATCTCTACCTAACCAGCACCGGATTGTTTCTAATAAAATACTCTTCAGTTAGGTACCAGACACCACTGTTCAACCTTTGTCAGACCTTTTGTATCGTGAAAAGAGGAACTCCCAGGTCCCTGAACCATTTACACTAAACATACTTGCAGACATTATTAAGGGGATTAATATCTACAAAACACATTACATTGGTTAAATATGTAGCGATCGAGTCGCTCGCTAGTTGCACACAAACTACCGTAATTGCACATCCCCACGCGCAGGCGACGTGGGAGCGTCCCTTACGCAACCTGAGGGGATGCACACGCACCGCACGGGGGAGTGGGTGCACGAGCAGCGGGCATGTGCATTTGGGTTAGTACATGGCGATGAGAATAACGATATTTTTCGACTTTGACAGTCCACCCTTTGGCAGTCACCAATAACTGCCACTTCCTAAACAATTCAAACAGAAAAATATATGTCATCATGTAAATACCTTTTTATGATTGGGTAAAGGGAGGAGAGGAGAAGGTGGGAAAGATATGTCCTATTGAGATAGTAAAGCATGTGTGTATGAATCCATGTCTGAGGGGTCATGTATCATCGTGCCGTACGTGTTTTAAAGCAAGCTTCAAGGTATTGCGAAGTATACATTTGAATCCTTCTTATCCCGTATTAAGGGTCTGTGGATGGGCTGTCAAACTCTACCGAGCTCTTTTCGGCTTTTGGTTGCAACAAATGGGGTGCACATTAGTTGATGATACATGAGGGGGGAAGAGTATGTGGATGCTAATATGTGAGAATCACCTGTCGACTATGTGGGATACTACCTGGAGGTTGTAGAGATGAAGATAAGAAACAAGCGTTATAAATGCAGTCATATAACTATGTGAGTTTTAGTATACAGTCGCCGATTGAGGTCTTGTTGATGTCTTGTCTGATGTACGTGTTGTCTGATGTCTCGCTGTGCTTTTGCTGTAAGTGGTGAACAAAAGCTTTTCCAGTGTTCATAAAATTACAGTCTCTAAAGTATTGGGTTTCCAGTAGATAGTTAAAGTCACTAAAAGTATTGGGTGTCTGTGACATAGTTCATCAGTGGTCTGTATAAAAGAGGTTGTCATATTCTTCTTCCAAGTGGATGTCCTTGTACCTTGGAGGAAAACAAAGGAGAAACGGGTGAAAGAAACGGACCGTGGAATCACATTTTCATCACAACATTGTCTCTATCGTTGGGTTGTAAATTAAACCAATTGGTATTACAGTGTCCTCGCTCCTCAGACTCCTCACTCTGGTACTACGTTTACACTTCATTAAAGTCCGAACGCATCTAAATATCAGACCAATCAATATGACGACTCCCAGAATACACAAGAGAAATTTCCCTACATCCATGATAATGCTTTGGGCCCATTCTCCTAAACCAGAGAACCAATTTCGTGGGTTCAACCATGACACCCAGCTGGTCAGTTCATTACCCACAGCAGCGAGAGTAAGATTATGCCTCCTTCGAAACTCCCACTTTAATTGCAAAATGTCATCCATCTTTTGGTCTATGACCTCGGCCGGGTCCTCAGTGCTGTTTGTAATATACGTGCAGCACTTTACACCATACTGAGTTGCTAGGGTAACACAATACCCGCCTGTCATTGCTGTGAGGTAATTGAGAATCATCCTATGCTGAACCAGCTCTGTTTTGAAGGCTTGTAGCTCTCTCCCAGTATACCTCAACGTGTCGTCATACATTTCGGTGATATTGTCTATCAGGTTCGCAAGTGCATTTATATACCTAAAGTTTATCACTCGTCTGGCGGTACGAGTGATATCTAACGCGAGTAGGAATTGAATCCCGGTGGATTCATGGATCAGATCAGAGGCCGGATGCTCTGTCCTCTCTTATCAGGTGCCTTTTAACAACGTGCTCGTAATGAGTGTGAGTATAAGGAGCTTGGGCACCGCGGTGAATGTCTTTCATTTTGTTATGGGATACAGTCATTACTTCAGGCAGTACCTTTCCAATGTAACACAATCCCTCTGAGTTTGGGGCGAGCCACTTATACGCCTTCCTCCCGCATATGAAATATGCATCATCGGGGAGAACATATGGGACGGAGTATGACATAACCATATTACAAACTTTCCATGTGAAATCTCCTAACCCTAATTCTCCCATCTGTCTAGTGCACGTATCTGGTTGTACGATATGTGCACAGTATCCTGGTGATACTTCTCCAACTCGCATGGTCCTACTTCCTAGAGTGTACCTATACCGGAAATATTTTCCACTGTTGGCTATCTGGCGTATAAGCTCTGAATCTATGGGCATTCTATCGGCTCTATGTGAAAATGTCATGATTTGATTACTCCATGACACTTCCCAATTTCCCGGCTTTCGGGGATTGGAAATGTTAAAGCATACTAAGGACCTATCTACATGATATTGGTGGAGCTTCAAACTAGGAGGACTAGAGATATTAAACCTCTTGTCCACCGGCCTCCCACCACTTAACTCAAGTACCTCTCCTGTCGTTAAAGGGAATGGTACTAGTCCTGATTTGCTATGACCTTGAGGTACTTGAGAGCACACCCAGCAGTCTGTCTGGTTTAACACTTTACCCACTAAGGAGTGATAGTCACTCAATGGATGCCGGTCCATGTGGATATTAAAACCGGACTGACATTTCTTGATGCACCCATCCTCGACTATACTGTCACAATGCCGACAGATGCAGTTCTTTTCAGCTAACAATCCTTCACAATTTCTTCTATTGTCAATGAAACCAGATCGTTTTCTGATACTCGCCTTTACTCTGTGATTGTGTTGCTCTTGGAAATCTACGCCTCCATCCTGGTCATCAGAACCCATTCCAGATCCTTTCTCGACTTCCATGGTACTCTCACCGAAACAGACTGCTCTGGTCAACAACAGGGTCAACAGGAAAATCCGGAACACAGTCTCTTGGGGCAAGTCCATCTTAGAGGAGGGAAAGGAGAGAAATAAGAAAGGGGAAGGAGAATAGGAGGGAGATGGGAACTGGAGAAAATAACAAAAGGGAAAAAAAGAAATCTTGGCTCGACAACCGCCTCCGATCTTATTGCTTTCAGTGCTCAGGTGCCGTCTCAACCTTCCTGAAACAGACACTCTAACGATACAATTTCCTCTACCGTCTGTTCTTTGTCACGGGACCTCTCTGGGTCAGCGACCTTCTTACAGTGAGACGAATGGACCCAAGTCTCCCTCTCGGCAACCTTCAATGCTGTTGTGCTGGTTAATAAGACTTGATATGGTCCTTCCCATCTGTCAATAAGGCAACCTGAGCGTAGAAAATTCCGTATCATTACATAATCCCCAGGTTCAATGTCATGACAATTACTGTCTGGCAGACCAGGAATCACCAACTTTAGATTATCATTCTGATTCCTCAATTGCTTACTCATCTTAACCAAATATTTTACGGTTACTTCATTGTTACACTTCAAATCATCCTGGGGGTTAATCATAACATGGGGTTGTCGACCAAACAGAATTTCAAAGGGGGACAGGTTAAGAGGGGACCTGGGTGTGGTTCTGATGCTATATAGTACAAGTGGCAAAGCTTCTGACCATAACAATCCTGTTTCAGCCATCACTTTGCTTAACTTTTTTTAATAGTGCTGTTTACTCTTTCCACTTTCGCACTCGCCTGGGGGCGGTACGGAGTATGCAGCTTACTATTAATTCCCATTAACCTACACATTGCTTGAAAGACGTCACCTGTAAAATGGGTACCCCTATCACTTTCAATGATTCTAGGGATACCATACCTGCACACAAATTACTGCACTATTTTCTTTGCAGTAAACACAGCGGTATTTGTGGCCGCGGGAAATGCTTCAACCCAATTTGAGAACACGTCAATACAGACCAATACATACTTTAAATTTCTACAAGGTGGTAATTGTATGAAATCAATTTGTATTACCTGGAAAGGACCATCTGTAGGAGGGATATGGGATGGCTCTGTTGGTATTGCTTTTTCAATATTCTTCCTCAGGCAGGTGAGACATGTCATTGCTCTTTTACCCGCATGGGAAGAAAATCCTGGGGCGCACCAATAAGCTCTTACCAACTTACACATCCCTTCTTTGCCTAGATGAGTCAGCCCATGTGCCGCTTCCGCTAGACTTGGAAGGTATGCTCTGGGTGCCACTGGCTTACCCTGTCCATCTGTCCTGAGGACCCCTGGCCATATCCTTTTGACCTCCAGACTGCCTTCTCTTGTGGTGAACACAAATGTTGCATTTCACACAATTTCTGTGTGTTGACAGTATTGAATACCATCAGTTGTGTGATGTCTGTCTGTATGGGGGTACTGGCTGCTGATTTAGCAGCTTCGTCTGCTCGGCTGTTACCAAGTGATATCGGGTCTTGGCTATACGTGTGAGCTTTACACTTGATAACAGCCACTCTGTCGGGTTCCTGTATCGCTGTTAGGAGTCTTTTGATGTGGGCTGCATGCGCTACGGGTGTGCCAGCTGCCGTCATGAAATTTCTGAGGCGCCATAGGGCCCCGAAATCATGGACTACTCCAAAGGCATACCTAGAATCCGTGTAGATATTGGCCGCTTTAGCTTTAGCCAATTCGCATGCTCTGGTTAGGGCCACCAGCTCAGCAACTTGTGCTGAGTGTGGTGGGCCTAGCGGTTCCGCTTCTATGATACCTTGGTCATCTACAACTGCATATCCAGGACACAAGTCTCCCGAGTCCGTCTGTCTGTGACAACTACCGTCAGTGTAGAAAGTAAAATCTACATCTTCCAGTGGGTTGTCACTGATGTCAGGCCTTGCCGTGAAATTTTGGGTCAAATATTCCATACAATCATGTGAGTCAGTGTCTATACTAAATCCTCCTTCGCCATCACTCTCATCCCCCACCCTTTGTGCCTGTCCAGGCACACCTGGGAGATATGTTGCAGGATTTAATGCGCTGCATCTCCTTATGGTGATGTTTACCGGGGCCATTAGTGCTAATTCCCACCTTGTAAACCGTGCTGATGAGACATGTCTGGTTTGGGCTGAATTCAGTAAGGCTGATACTGCATGAGGTGTATGGATGGTCAGGTTGTGTCCTAGCACTACATCTTCACTTTTACTTACTAGCAATGCTATCGCTGCAACACTTCGCAAGCATGTGGGGAGGGATCGCGCTACCGTGTCTAGCTGAGCGCTATAGTAGGCTACCGGCCAGCTGGCACCACCATGCTTCTGGGTTAAGACACCTGCCGCGCACCCAGCACTCTCTGTTCCGTACAGCTCAAAGGGTTTCCCATAATCTGGCATACCTAATGCTGGTGCCTGCGTTAGGCACTGTTTAAGTCTTTCAAATGCCATCTCAGACTCGTCTGTGTGCGAAATCCGATCTGGTTTGTTTGATGAGACCATCTCCTGCAAAGGTAGGGCTAGTATGGAAAACCCTGGGATCCAGTTACGGCAATACCCACACATTCCTAAAAATGTTCTAATCTGTTGCTGGGTTTGTGGCAGAGTCATGTCATGAATTGCTTGAATTCTATCAGCGGTGAGGTGTCTCAGTCCTTGTGTTAGACAGTGTCCCAAATATTTTACCTTGGTCTGGCATAATTGTAACTTATCTTTGGAAATCTTGTGTCCTGTGTCTGAAAGATGAAACAGAAGCTGTTTCGTATCTCTCAAGGACGATTCGAGTGAATCAGAACACAGCAGTAAGTCATCTACATACTGTATTAATACTGATCCGCTCTCAGGTTGAAAAGACTGTAAACAATCATGCAAGGCCTGCGAGAAAATACTTGGACTGTCAATGAAACCTTGTGGTAAACGAGTCCAGGTGTACTGAACTCCTCTGTATGTGAATGCGAATAAGTATTGACTGTCAGGGTGCAGAGGTACCGAGAAGAAGGCGGAGCAGAGGTCAATCACAGTGAAAAATTTGGCAGTGGGAGGGATTTGCATAAGGATGACAGCTGGATTTGGCACTACGGGGAATTGACTCTCAACTATTTTGTTGATCCCCCTTAGATCCTGCACTAGTCTGTAACCCCTCCCCCCACTCTTTTTAACAGGGAAGATGGGACTATTGGCAGTGCTGGACGTCCTTACCAGAATGCCCTGTTGTAGCAAGCGTTCTATTACAGGGTAAACTCCTAACTCCACCTCTGGCTTCAGAGGATATTGTGGGATTTTTGGAGCTATCCTACCATCTTTTACTTGAACTACTACAGGAGCTACATTTGCCATCAATCCAGTGTCTTGTCCATCCTTGGTCCAAAGTGATTCCGGTATCTGGGAAATCATTTCCTCTACCTTGGACGGACATCTATCTGTAGCAGCAGTATGCGTCATTAACCTTTGTGGGGTATCTAACATATCCTGCACTTCCTGAGCGTGATTTTCAGGTATATCTAAAAACACACCTTCAGGAGTACAATATATGACACATCCCATTTTGCAAAGCAAATCTCTACCAAGTAGATTAGTCGGAGCCGATGCAGCCAACAGAAAAGAATGCTTGGTATGCAAAGGCCCTATCGTAATCTCTGCAGGTTTGCTTAAAGGATAGTGCTGTACTACTCCTGTTACTCCCATGGCTGGAATTGTTTTACCAGTGGTTCTCATGCCCACGGTCGAATTTATCACTGACTTGGCCGCCCCCGTATCTACAAGGAAAGGTAGAGATCTACCAGCTACATCAATTGTGACCTCGGGTTCACTTCCAAGGCTCGCAATCAATTTCACTGGCTGCAAACTACAGGTGTGGCCCCACCCCTATGGTGTGTGGTGACCTCCCTGCATTGCGCTGGCAGCTATTACCTGTGGAGGGGGTAAATGGGAATTGTCAGAGACTTGCCAGTCTCTTCTTGGGGGATACCTTCTTGTTTCCCCTGCGTGTGGCTCATAACTCCGTCTCTGCGGTCCTTGATCCCAATTTCGTGTGTCATGTCGTTGCCTAGGGGTTTGATATGATTTTTGTGTATTTTTCAATCTACAGTCTCGTGCAAAATGTCCCTCTTTGTGACAGTAATAACAAGTTACCACATTTGACTTACCCACAGGGGTCTGTGGCTTATGCTGAGGTGGCCTTGTTGTAAGGGCTTGTATGCTTACTGCCATCAGCTTATCGCCCTGTGACTCCCTGTGCTTCGTGATGTTCCGATCATGATCAATAGCGGCCTCTCTCAAAGTAGCCACCGACAAACCTCGCCAACATGGTTGGGTGGTCTGTACCCTCGTCCTCAATACTTCCTTTAAACCATCCATTAACACAGAAACTGCTACTTCTCTATGATTCACATTTGTCTTAATGTCTTCTATCCCTGTATACTTAGCCATTTCCTGCAGTGCCCGATGGAAATAATCAGCAGCTATTTCTCCCTTCTTTTGTCTTATGGAGAAAATGTTGGTCCACTTGACAACAGCTGGGAAATATGCTCCTAACTGCAGGTTTATGCGTCTTACATTCTCCTGATTGTACTCATCAGTGAGGGGCATTTCTTCATCTAACCCACAATCTGTGACAAATCTCACAGAGTCAATGTTGGGGGGCAAACATGCCCTCAACACCGTTCGCCAATCTTTGTTATTGGGTTCTGAGGAGTTACCCAGTTCTCTAATGAACTTTTGACATGCAACTAGATCTTTCCTCGGATCAGGGAATTCAGACATAATTGCTCTTAATTCTATCCGGGAAAAGGGGCAGTGCATCGCAATGTTTCTGACGGGAGTGACTCCCGAAGCGTCAGTTTTCCCATTTGGGACCGCAATTACCCTGACAGGATTAAGTTCAATAACATCCCTCTGGGTTGATTCTACAATATGTGGTGTAACTGTTTCTGCGTAGTGTATTGTGCCGTACTTACCTGCCGACACGACCTCACCTGTCCCTCCACTAGGGGCCTTTACTACTCCTCTTACTGGTTGGGCTGTGCCCACTGTAGTCTCTGCTATGGTGGCTGCTAGAGAGAGTGCCGATATTGTGGTAAGTTCATCTTCCTGCTCGCAATCCTGAGGGAAGTTTAAAACAGGGTACAACTTGCATGTGTTAGTATTAGTATCAATACAATTGTCTACATTACTCTTAACATTTATACATTTATTAAGTGCACGTTTATCATATACCAGTGTGCTATTCTCTGCAGCCATTTTCTCTCCTGTTATGTATGGTGGGGGTGTGGTGGCTATCAGTTTCCTGATAGAATTTGTACCAGCCGCTTGAGCCAATCCTCTTTGTATATCTCCTTCTTGTTGCCATAATTGTAAATAATCATAATGTCTGATCCGCTGCTTGCCAGATTTAATTAGACATATCCTTCTCCTTAAATTTTGTAACACCTCAGGACTAAAACTGCCTACTCGTGGGAACTTTTTCCCATCATGCATCAACTTGTTCCCACTCATTGCATAATACCTCTGCGTGTGATCCATATTTCTCACACATTATGTACCTCGCTGACCCGGTTGGGCGCGGAATATCATCAACCTGAACCTTGGTTGATCGCCCCTTACTTGAGCAACTGGCCCCCATTATTTGCAGGCGTTGCCTTCTCAGCGAACCCTTACAAAAAAACAAGTTCCCAGAGGTAAGGCGACGGTGAAAGTTTACCGAGTACCTTCACACACTCTCGCCCACGTCGACCAATATGCCCACACGCTGCCTTAGCACTGGCGTACTCAACCCAGGGCCCAAGCAACCTGAACCTCTATTTACTGGGACGTGTGGGTGTGATCTGCAGAGCACTTACCCTTCCCAGTAAATATCAGTTGCTAGAGAATTCCTGAGTGATCAGCGAACCTCCCTTAAAATAAAAAAACCTACACAAATCACGTTAGAATGTACAAGTAGCGTTTATGATCCCACAGTAAATCTTAGTGGGTATCAAGGTAACAAACTAATGCACACACTTACGTGCGGTACAGTCGCACTATGTATAAATAACTATTATTTATACGCCTTACGACCAGCGGAATCGATAATTGCGGCTGCGAATTCCTTTCAGCCAGAGCGTAATGGCCTATATGGGTATTGCACCAACCCTCCCGGGGTTGTGCCTCTTGACTCTATCTCTAGCGGACTTCCTAGTCTGCTGTACCTGGACCTCCTGTTCTGTATCTACAGTAGACTTCCTAGTCTGCTGTACTTCTAATGCTCTTATTTCAATATTAACAAGGGATGCCTCCCAAGCCACCACGTGCTATCACTTTCACGGATGTACCTCACAAGAACTCGACTTCTAAAGTTCACCAAAGAGAAAAAAAAACTTTTGCATACACACGATCTTTCACCTCATATACTCTTTGACTTTTCTGTACAGAAGATTTTTTCTTTCACTCAGGTAACACAGGCTAATCCCAGAGGAGTTGCAACAAGAGAAGGATCTTTTTAAACTAGTTTTAGAAGACTGAAATTAATTTGTGCTATTATCGCGTTGCACCCGTATCGCCTTACTAAAACAATGTTATCGTGTGATTTGTGTTTAGCGGGCGTATCCGTACGCTTGTTGCGTAATACACGCTACTTGCGTAGGCCTTTGCGTCGCGTACGCTTGACTCGCACTCGGTGAGAGACACGTGTACACAGCCTAGATACGTCCGCAGTAACACAAGTAACACGCTTCTATAAATGTAAACGATATTTAACTATAATCGCTTACTACACATCACACAGTATTCCACTGTATCAACCTTTAATTAGGCCAGGGTATGTATGTGCCTTACAATTACTCCCTTTAAGTATTTAATCTTACTTTTAACTAAAATAGCAACAAATCTTTCTCAGCACGTTATCAAATGCAAATGGCAAACAGGAAGGAGATATGTGAAAAATACACAAATGAAAAGTATGCAATTTGTATCAGTACAGAAATTTAAACCAGATTTAAAATACAATAGCTTACCGTTCTTACCTTCCGGTTCCGGATTCCACCAGCATCCCTACAAACCAAGAGAATCAGACGCAGACGCTCATCTGATCAGCACTACGAGATACTACCTATTCGCCCTTTGCTGATCGATAAAGTCTGCGTGTCTTCGCCTGACTGCGGATATGAGGTGGACCGGACTAGCCCCCAATTGATAAAGCTAATTATATATCTTGAACCTAAGCAATATACTTATTAAAGA
Organism: Pseudophryne corroboree; assembly: GCF_028390025.1. Lineage (NCBI taxonomy): Eukaryota > Metazoa > Chordata > Amphibia > Anura > Myobatrachidae > Pseudophryne > Pseudophryne corroboree. The sequence goes on from NC_086445.1 coordinate 560,142,855, forward strand.
CAACATACGCAATAGGCGCACGAGGTGCCGTAATAGTACGCACTTAGCGTAGCAGACGCTAGGCCGTGGTCGAGACGCACGAGCGGCACGTTCGATCACAGCTTACGCTTGGTATCGAGCACGCTATAGGCGGCCCGAGTACCGTAAAAATACGCTAATAGCGTAGCAGAAGCTGTACCGCGAGAGAGGGATACGAGCGGCGCTGACGCTCACTGACTTACATACAGACAACCTTTTAACAACACACTAAAAGGGTATGCTTATACTGTAAACCTTAGTACTGTAATATTATCACAATGTAACGTTGATTAACCTTTATGATATGAAAGCTGTTTGAGCGACTGAGACGCTCAACAACCCTTTATACTAACTAGTGAAACACACACTCCTTGCTAAGGTTCCAACACCTTTACTGACGATATTTAGTACGTAAAAAGGGGAAAACAGATACAGTTCATACACTACAGACCTGACATTAATACCTAAACACAATAACTAAGCAGAAATACAAACACTAGCAAACGATTGCAAATACAAATAAACAAAAAGAGGATAAATGGCAAACACTTATAGGTTAGCTACAAAAGAACAATTGCATACATACAGAGTAACGAAATGGCCACAGAGAAAAACTTACACACGTGGGAATGAATCGCATGCGCTATCTGGAAACTAGCTCTCAGTCATCACGGGGAAAACCTTGTGGAGAGAAGTGAGGCTGGTCTGGCTATGGGGGTCTTTATATACACAACATACTGTACAATACAATGGGCCCTACAATCTCATTGTTCATTGGACACCGGAATGTCTCTCTGCACTATGACAAAAGGTCATAGGTGGATTTGAACAGGTGGGCTGTGACTATTTCAAACTGCTCAGATGGGAGGTATCTTCAAGATTCCCGCCGCATGGATAATGAACCGCAAATACAGTAAATGTCCATAACCTAGTCATAGACATAACTATACGCAGGAACGATTAATCTCTACCTAACCAGCACCGGATTGTTTCTAATAAAATACTCTTCAGTTAGGTACCAGACACCACTGTTCAACCTTTGTCAGACCCTTTGTATCGTGAAAAGAGGAACTCCCAGGTCCCTGAACCATTTACACTAAACATACTTGCAGACATTATTAAGGGGATTAATATCTACAAAACACATTATATTGGTTAAATATGTAGCGATCCAGTCGCTCGCTAGTTGCACACAAACTACCGTAATTGCACATCCCCACGCGCAGGCGACGTGGGAGCGTCCCTTACGCAACCTGAGGGGATGCACACGCACCGCACGGGGGAGTGGGTGCACGAGCAGCGGGCATGTGCATTTGGGTTAGTACATGGCGATGAGAATAACGATATTTTTCGACTTTGACACTCCTTGTGTCGTTATTTCACCGTGTGCTGCCGATACCATTTGCTGTTCATTTTGGACTCCTGGCTGGGGAGTTTCTACGGCTGGCACCGGGACCATCATTTACAAAAGGTGTGCTGCCCCACAGACTGTGTTATTTATATATATATATAACACAGTCTGTGGGGCAGCACACCTTTTGTAAATGATGGTCTATATATATATATATATATATATATATATATATATAAATAACACAGTCTGTGGGGCAGCACACCTTTTGTAAATGATGGTCCCGGTGCCAGCCGTAGAAACTCCCCAGCCAGGAGTCCAAAATGAACAGCAAATGGTATCGGCAGCACACGGTGAAATAACGACACAAGGAGTCAGGATAAACTGCAACGTTTCGATGTGTATTACATCGTCATCAGGCACAAACAATGTTGTTTGTGCCTGATGACGATGCAATACACATCGAAACATTGCAGTTTATCATGACTCCTTGTGTCGTTATTTCACCGTGTGCTGCCCAGTGGTGCAAGTCGAAAAAATGTCTTACGGGTACTGTGTGCGCGCGCCGAAGGCGCGCGCGCAAAAAAAATGGGTGTGGCCAAATGCCACATGGGGCGTGGCCAATGGAAATGGGGGCGTGATACATATATGGGGGAGGGGCAGATACACGTATGACCCCAATAGTGCCAGATACACGTTGCCCCACAGTGCCAGATACACATTGACTAACAGTGCCAGATACACATTGCCCCACAGTGCCAGATACAGAAATGCCCCCAGAGTGCCAGATATACATTGCCTCGCAGTGTCAGATACACGTTGCCCCACAGTGCCAGATATATAGTGCCCCACAGTGCCAGATACACATTGCCCCACAGTGCCAGATACACAAATGCTCCCACTGTGTCAGATATACATTGCCCCCCGTGCCAGATACACAAATGCCCCTACAGTGCCAGATATGCCCCCAGTGCCAGATATCCCCCAGTGCCAGGTATACATGCCCCCCCAGTGCCAGATATCCCCAGTGCCAGGTATACATGCCCCCCTGTGCCAGATATCCCCCAGTGCCAGGTATACATGCCCCCCTGTGCCAGATATCCCCCAGTGCCAGGTATATATGCCCCCCAGTGCCAGATATCCCCCAGTGCCAGGTATATATGCCCCCCAGTGCCAGATATCCCCCAGTGCCAGATAGAAATGCCCCCCCAGTGCCAGATATCCCCCAGTGCCAGGTATATATGCCCCCCAGTGCCAGATATCCCCCAGTGCCAGATAGAAATGCCCCCCCAGTGCCAGATATCCCCCAGTGCCAGATAGAAATGCCCCCCCCAGTGCCAGTTATCCCCCAGTGCCAGGTATAACATGCCTCCCTCCCCCCTCCCCTGCTCACCGCTGCCGCTGGCCGCTGCCGTCCTGTGTGAGGGAAGGAGAGCGCAGCCTGTGCCTCTCCTTCCCCTCAGTCTCCGGCGGGTGTCTCACAGTTTAATTCAGCGCCGATCCGTGAGCCAATCAGAGCTCGCATCGCGAGCTCTGATTGGCTCACGGATCGGCGCTGAATTAAACTATGACACCCGCCGGAGACTGAGGGGAAGGAGAGGCACAGGCTGCGCTCTCCTTCCCTCACATCAGCGGCGGTGCGAGGAGCGGCGGCCCGTCGGTGTGGGTACGGCATACCCACGGCTAAATTCTTACGGGTACGCCGTACCCACCCGTACCCGCCCACTTGCACCACTGGCACTGCTGCCAATACCATTTGCTATATATATATATATATATGTATGTGAAATATAAAAAGATAATTTAGGCATGCAGCTCACACACACAAAAAAAATAAAAATATTTTATATATAGAATATTTATTTATTTTTTTGTGTGTGTGAGCTGCATGCCTAAATTATCTTTTTATATTTCACATTTTTTAAAGGCTGGGTCATAATTGTCAGTTGGTTTGATTTCTGTGTAATATAAAATAAACTTAATCTCTAGAGACTTCTTTTTTAATGGCCATTGTTAGCGGTGACACATTACTTAGTGTTTCCACTAGGACATTGGCAGGGCACAGAGGTGCAGGGAATGTATGGCAGCGCGTGCTCGGAAAGTATGTGCGGCCAACTGGTGCTGTTTTTCAGGGTGTTCACTGTTGGGACACTGGTGCAGGTTTTCAGGATATTCAGGTTTATATAACTCTTGCAGGTTTGGAAGGATTGCCATTATTTTCAGTACATTTTGTTTCTACTACATTTAATTGAAGTATTTTCACAACAAAGCAAAATCCTAGTAAGAGCACCTATCAATTAAGATATGACTCTTCATTTCAGTTATACAGGTTGAGTATCCCATATCCAAATATTCCGAAATACGGAATATTCCGAAATACGGACTTTTCTCTGACGTCCTAGTGGATGCTGGGAACTCCGTAAGGACCATGGGGAATAGCGGGCTCCGAAGGAGGCTGGGCACTCTAGAAAGATTTATGACTACCTGGTGTGCACTGGCTCCTCCCACTATGACCCTCCTCCAAGCCTCAGTTAGATTTTGTGCCCGGCCGAGGTTGGATGCACACTAGGGGCTCTCCTGAGCCTTTAGAAAGAAAGATAGAAATTAGGTTTTTTATTTTCAGTGAGACCAGCTGGCAACAGGCTCACTGCAGCGAGGGACTAACGGGAGAAGAAGCGAACCTGCCTGCTTGCAGCCAGCTTGGGCTTCTTAGGCTACTGGACACCATTAGCTCCAGAGGGATCGACCGCAGGCCCAGCCTTGGTGTTCGGTCCCGGAGCCGCGCCGCCGTCCCCCTTACAGAGCCAGAAGCAAGAAGAGGTCCGGAAAATTGGCGGCAGAAGACATCAGTCTTCACCAAGGTAGCGCACAGCACTGCAGCTGTGCGCCATTGCTCCTCACACACACTTCACACTCCGGTCACTGAGGGTGCAGGGCGCTGGGGGGGGGCGCCCTGAGAAGCAATAATAACACCTTGGCTGGCAAAAATACCACAATATATAGCCCCAGAGGCTATATATGTGGAAAATACCCCTGCCAGAATATAGGAAAAAGCGGGAGAATAGTCAGCGGAAAAGGGGCGGAGCTATCTCCCTCAGCACACTGGCGCCATTTCTCCTTCACAGATCCGCTGGAAGGAAGCTCCCTGGCTCTCCCCTGCAGTCTACACTACAGAAAAGGGTAAAAAAGAGAGGGGGGGCACTAAATTTAGGCGCAGTATACAATTATATAAAAAAAGCAGCTATAGGGGACATAACTCAGTTAGTCCCAGCATTATGTAGCGCTCTGGTGTGTGCTGGCATACTCTCACTCTGTCCCCCCAAAGGGCTTTTGTGGGTCCCGTCCTCTGTTGGAGCATTCCCTGTGTGTGTGCGGTGTGTCGGTACGGCTGTGTCGACATGTTTGATGAGGATAATGATGTGGAGACGGAGCAGATGCCTTTAGAAGGGATGTCACCCCCTGCGGGGCAGACACCTGAGTGGTTGAGCTTATGGAAAGAAATGAGTGCACGTATAGACTCCTTACATAAGAAATTTGACGACATGCCAAATGTGGGACAGCCGACTTCTCAGCTCGTGCCTGTCCAGGTGTCTGACAGGTCATCAGGGGCTCTAAAACGCCCGCTACCTCAGACCGCAGACCCAGATGTCGACACTGATACTGACACCAGTGTCGACGACGATGAGTCTAACCTGATGCCCACTAAGGCCATTCACTGCATGATTGAGGCAATGAAAGAGGTGTTACACATTTCTGATATAAATACAGGTACCACTAAAAAGGGTATTATGTTTGGGGAGAAAAAACTACCCGTAGTTTTTCCCCCATCAGATGAATTAAATGAAGTGTGTGAAGAAGCGTGGGCTTTCCCTGATAAAAAATTGGTAATTCCCAAGAAGGTACTAATGGCGTTCCCTTTCCCGCCAGAGGATAGGTCACGTTGGGAAACACCTCCTAGGGTGGATAAAGCGCTCACACGTTTGTCTAAGAAGGTGGCACTACCGTCTCCGGATACGGCCGCCCTCAAGGAACCTGCTGATAGAAAGCAGGAGGCAATCCTGAAGTCTGTATACACGCACTCAGGCATTATACTTAGGCCAGCTATTGCGTCAGCATGGATGTGCAGTGCTGCCGCTGCGTGGTCAGATAAACTGTCAGAAAATATTGACACATTAGACAGAGACACGATCCTGCTAACCATAGACCATATCAAAGACTCAGTCTTATATATGAGAGATGCACAGAGGGAAATCTGCCGACTGGCATCAAAAGTAAGTGCATTGTCCATTTCTGCTAGGAGAGGCTTATGGACTCGCCAGTGGACAGGAGATGCAGATTCTAAAAGGCACATGGAAGTTTTGCCATATAAGGGTGAGGAATTATTTGGGGATGGTCTCTCGGACCTAGTTTCCACAGCAACGTCTGGGAAGTCAGCATTTTTACCCCATGTCCCCTCACAGCCTAAGAAGGCGCCGTTTTATCAGGTTCAGTCCTTTCGGACCCAGAAAAACAGGCGTGGAAAAGGCGGGTCTTTTCTGTCCAGAGGCAGAGGTAGGGGAAAAAGGCTGCAACAAACAGCAGGTTCCCAGGAGCAAAAGTCCTCCCCCGCTTCTTCTTCCAAGTCCGCCGCATGACGGTGGGGCTCCACAGGCGGAGCCAGGTACGGTGGGGGGCCGCCTCTAAAATTTCAGCGATCAGTGGGCTCGCTCACAGGTGGATCCCTGGATCCTTCAAATAGTATCTCAGGGGTACAAACTGGAATTCGAGGCGTCTCCACCCCACCGGTTCAAGAAATCTGCCTTGCCGATTGCTCCCTCAGACAATCCTCACCAGGAGTACCTCAGATTTGTGGTACAGGATTGCCATTACCAATTCCAGACGCTGCCGTTTGGACTGTCCACGGCACCGAGGGTATTTACCAAGGTTATGGCGGAAATGATGATACTCCTTCGAAAAAAGGGAGTTTTAATTATCCCGTACTTGGACGATCTCCTAATAAAGGCGAGGTCCAAGGAACAGTTGTTGGTGGGAGTAGCACTATCTCAGGAAGTGCTGCACCAGCACGGCTGGATTCTGAATATCCCAAAGTCACAGCTGGTTCCGACGACACGGCTACTGTTCCTGGGTATGATTCTGGATACAGTCCAGAAAAAAGTGTTTCTCCCGGAGGAGAAAGCCAGGGAGTTGTCATCTCTAGTCAGAGACCTCCTGAAACCAAAACAGGTATCAGTGCATCGCTGCACGCGGGTCCTGGGAAAGATGGTAGCTTCTTACGAAGCAATTCCCTTCGGCAGGTTCCATGCCAGAATCTTTCAGTGGGACCTGTTGGACCAATGGTCCGGATCGCATCTTCAGATGCATCGCTTAATAACCCTGTCTCCAAGAACCAGGGTGTCTCTACTGTGGTGGCTGCAGAGTGCCCATCTTCTAGAGGGCCGCAGGTTCGGCATACAGTACTGGGTCCTGGTGACCACGGATGCCAGCCTTCGAGGCTGGGGGGCAGTCACACAGGGAAGAAACTTCCAAGGACTATGGTCGAGTCAGGAGACTTCCCTTCACATAAATATTCTGGAACTAAGGGCCATTTACAATGCCCTAAGTCAAGCAAAATCCCTGCTCCTACACCAGCCGGTGCTGATCCAGTGAGACAACATCACGGCAGTCGCCCATGTAAATCGACAGGGAGGCACAAGAAGCAGGATGGCGATGGCAGAAGCCACAAGAATTCTCCGATGGGCGGAGAATCATGTTCTAACACTGTCAGCAGTGTTCATTCCGGGAGTGGACAACTGGGAAGCAGACTTCCTCAGCAGACACGACCTCCACCCGGGAGAGTGGGGACTTCATCCAGAAGTTTTCCAGATGCTGGTAAACCGTTGGGAAAAACCACAGGTGGACATGATGGCGTCCCGCCTCAACAAAAAGTTAAAAAGATATTGCGCCAGGTCAAGGGACCCTCAGGCGATAGCTGTGGACGCTCTAGTGACACCGTGGGTGTACCAGTCGGTTTATGTGTTCCCTCCTCTGCCTCTCATACCAAAGGTATTGAGAATAATAAGAAAGCGAGGAGTAAACACAATTCTCGTGGTTCCGGATTGGCCAAGACGAGCGTGGTACCCGGAACTTCAAGAGATGCTCTCAGGGGACCCGTGGCCTCTACCGCTCAGACAGGACCTGCTACAGCAGGGGCCCTGTCTGTTCCAAGACTTACCGCGGCTGCGTTTGATGGCATGGCGGTTGAACGCCGGATCCTGAAGGAAAAGGGTATTCCGGAAGAAGTCATTCCTACGCTTATTAAAGCTAGGAAAGATGTTACGGCAAAGCATTATCACTGCATATGGCAGAAATATGTTGCATGGTGCGAGGCAAAAAAGGCCCCAACAGAGGAATTTCAGCTGGGTCGATTTCTGCATTTCCTGCAAGCAGGAGTGAATATGGGCCTAAAACTAGGCTCCATTAAAGTACAGATCTCGGCTCTGTCGATTTTCTTTCAAAAAGAACTAGCTTCAGTACCTGAAGTTCGGACATTTGTGAAAGGAGTGCTGCATATTCAGCCCCGTTTGTGCCCCCTGTGGCACCTTGGGATCTCAACGTGGTGTTGAGTTTCTTAAAATCACATTGGTTTGAGCCACTAAAAACCGTGGATCTAAAATATCTCACGTGGAAAGTGGTCATGTTATTGGCCTTGGCTTCAGCCAGGCGAGTGTCAGAATTGGCGGCTTTATCATGTAAAAGCCCTTATCTGATTTTCCACATGGATAGGGCAGAATTGAGGACTCGTCCCCAGTTTCTCCCTAAGGTGGTGTCAGCGTTTCACCTGAACCAGCCTATTGTGGTGCCTGCGGCTACTAAGGATTTGGAGGATTCCAAGTTGCTAGACGTTGTCAGGGCCCTGCAAATATATGTTTCCAGGACGGCTGGAGTCAGAAAATCTGACTCGCTGTTTATCCTGTATGCACCCAACAAGCTGGGTGCTCCTGCTTCTAAGCAGACTATTGCTCGTTGGATTTGTAGTACAATTCAGCTTGCACATTCTGTGGCAGGCCTGCCACAGCCAAAATCTGTAAATGCCCATTCCACAAGGAAAGTGGGCTCATCTTGGGCGGCTGCCCGAGGGGTCTCGGCTTTACAACTTTGCCGAGCAGCTACTTGGTCAGGGGCAAACACGTTTGCAAAATTCTACAGGTTTGATACCCTGGCTGAGGAGGACCTAGAGTTCTCTCATTCGGTGCTGCAGAGTCATCCGCACTCTCCCGCCCGTTGGGAGCTTTGGTATAATCCCCATGGTCCTTACGGAGTTCCCAGCATCCACTAGGACGTCAGAGAAAATAAGAATTTACTCACTGGTAATTCTATTTCTCGTAGTCCGTAGTGGATGCTGGGCGCCCGTCCCAAGTGCGGATTGTCTGCAATACTTGTAAATAGTTATTGTTAACTAAAGGGTTATTGTTGAGCCATCTGTTGAGAGGCTCAGTTGTTTTTCATACTGTCAAACTGGATATAGTATCACGAGTTGTACGGTGTGATTGGTGTGGCTGGTATGAGTCTTACCCGGGATTCAAAATCCTTCCTTATTATGTCAGCTCGTCCGGGCACAGTGTCCTAACTGAGGCTTGGAGGAGGGTCATAGTGGGAGGAGCCAGTGCACACCAGGTAGTCATAAATCTTTCTAGAGTGCCCAGCCTCCTTCGGAGCCCGCTATTCCCCATGGTCCTTACGGAGTTCCCAGCATCCACTACGGACTACGAGAAATAGAATTACCGGTGAGTAAATTCTTATTTTTTGAGTGAGACTGAGATAGTGAAACCTTTGTTTTTTGATGACTCAATGTACACAAACTTTGTTTAATACTCAAAGTTATTAAAAATATTGTATTAAATGACCTTCAGGCTGTGTGCATAAGGTGTATATGAAACCTAAATGAATTGTGTGACTGTAGACACACTTTGTTTAATGCACAAAGTTAAAAAAAGTCTTGGCTAAAATTACCTTCAGGCTGGGTGTATAAGGTGTATATGTGACATAAATGCATTCTGTGCTTAGATTTAGGTCCCATCGCCATGATATCTCATTATGGTATGCAATTAATCCAAAATACGGAAAAATCCGATATCCAAAATTCCTCTGGTCCCAAGCATTTTGGATAAGGGATACTCAACCTGTATCTACAACTGGGTTATAAGGAGTAGGGAACTAGTTCAGCAAACATAAACAGGATATCTTCCAAGAAAAGTTCTATAATAATTATAGTAAATCCAATTCATATTCCATTAACTGAAAATGGCATGATCCCTGAAATGCTGAACTCGCAATAGGACACAACTGTGCCTACTTGCTCACTGGATGCTTCTACACGCAAAGTGCACCACTGCCACCAAGTAAGGCACATTTGACCCTCTGGGAGAAGCGACCAATATGCGCCAAGCCCAGAACCGTTGGTCAGGGACATCTTAACGTTTAGGCACACTGGGCAGCTGGCTAGGACCCACAATTCTAGAGGCTTGCCAGAAGTGGCTGGCTAGTGTCTTCTACTAATTCTTGGGAAGCAGTTAGAGAATGATGCCCGACCAATCTGCCTGCGAATTGCACACAATCAGAGCAGCCAGGCAGCCTTCTCTATCTGTCTCCCAGCTTGAAACCAAACAGTGAATGGCTGGAAGCATATGGAAAGTGCGGGACTGCAGATGATGCAAGTTATGATTTCTGCTGCGGGGTACACTGGGTTCCACAGGGATAACATCGGGGGGTGTAGAGTAAGATCTTGATCCGAGGCAGCAACAGGCTAAAAGCTTTGACTGTTCCCAAGATGCTCAGCGCCGCCTCCTCTATAACCCTGCCTCTGTGCACAGGAGCTCAGTTTTAGTTGGTGCCTGCAGTGCAGGACACTAACAGGGAGCAGCCCTGAAAAGAGCTTTTTAAAGAAGATAGAAGACTTCAAGGGCTGCAGCCTAGGCACTTTCAGTGCTAGATATCATTTTGACATCTCATGCTGTAGCTCCATCACCTCCCCTGGCGGCGCTGTATACTTCCGCGCCGTGGTTGCCGGCAGGGCCGGCGCTACCCGCTCAGCAAGGTCTGCAAAGCAGGGAGGCGCTGGGGTAGAGAGGCGCTGTCCCTGCTCCGCAACCATGCTGACGCGCAGCGCCTGTCACACTGTAGTATTGTATCTGGCTGCGGCGCCGCCAGGCTGCCAGCCGTACACAGAGGCTCTTAATCTCCTCCTGCGTTCGGGCCCTCCCCCCTTCCTGCTTGCTCCTCCCCACGGCACTTGTGTTGCCCACTTCTCTTCCCTCCCGTCTGTGACTGAAGACACAGCACAGTCTTCAGCACCGCCCACCTCTCTCAACTCCCTGTCCGTCAGTGGTGGAATTTAGTCTGGGCAGTGCAACCACTACACAGGAAGACGTGATGCACACTGACCTGTGTGTAGGGGAGGAGCAAGCAGCCATGAGAAGAGAAGCAGCACTAACAGCCAGCCACACGAGGAGCCAAGGCTCAGGTTAGTGCTGCTGCAGATAAACAAAGGGGGGAGAAACTGTCCTATTTTTGTGTGCTTGGGAGTGGGAGGGGTGTTCTATTAACCTGTGCTTAGGAAGGGGGGGTGTCCTATTACTGAGTGCTGGGGAGGGGGGTGTCCTATTAACCTGTGCTTAGGAAGGGGGGGGGGATGTCCTATTACTGTGTGCTTGGGTGGGGGTGGGGGGGAGGGGTGTCCTATTACTGTGTGCTGGGGAGGGGGGAAGGGGTGTCCTATTACTGTGTGCTGGGGAGGGGGGGTGTCCAATTAACCTGTGCTTGGGGAGGGGGGTCCTATTACTGTGTGCTGGGGAGGGGTGTTCAATTAATCTGTGCTTGGGGGGGGGAGGGTGTCCTATTAACCTGTGCTTGGGGAGGGGGGGTCCTATTACTGTGGGAGGGGGAGGTGTGTCCTATTAATGTGTGCTTGGAGAGGGGGGTCCTATTAATGTGTTCTAGGGAGGGGGAGGGTGTCCTATTAATCTGAGCTTGGGGAGGGGGTCCTATTAATGTGGGAGGGGGAGGGGTGCCCTATTACTCTGTGCTTGGGGATGGGGGTCATTAATGTTTGCTGGGGAAAGGGGTCATACTAATGTGTGCTGGGAAGGGGGGGGGGTGTCCTATTAATGTGTGCTGAAGGAGAGCTGTCATTGTAATGGGGAGGGGGTTCATATTAATGTGTGCGGGGAGGGGGATACAGGCTAGCAGCAATGTAGTGTGTGGGGTGCAGGGTAGCGGTGGGAGTTTTGTGTGTGAGGGGAGGGGGATGCGGGGTAGTGGCAATGTAGTGTGTGGGGAGTGTGGTTCAGGGTCATAGGCGTGCGCAGCACATTTTATTAGGGGGTGCACCGTCGGAGGGGCGTGTCTAGCACCATCTATTGACGTCAACGCAATATAAAATATCCACCCTTGTGCCAATCCTAATAAAGCAGATACATTGTCATATGTTGTGGTGTGCACCAAACAAACACCCCCGATGGCACTCACTGCAATTACACTGCTCCTCCTCAGCCTGGTCTGGCCCCCCCTCTCTATCCCCTGCAAGCTGCTGCAGCAGCTTACTTACAAGTCAGTCACTCACTGACACTGACAGTCGCAGACTAGTACTGCTGCTGCTGGAAAAACAAGTGGCGTGTCAATGAATTTGTCTTCCTAAGAGGAATGCTGGCTGCATGCTGCTTCTCATCAGTGGCTGGCGTTGGCATAGCATAGAAGGAGAGAGGTGGGCATGTGACGGGTGGGTGGTGGCATCCTTTATTAACCCAGACATCCGGTCAGTAATGCAGTCCTGACAGGGTGCAGTGCAGAGGGGACAGTAATCAGCCTGCTCGGCGATCGCTGCATCAGGTTTGTGAGATCGGGGTGCCAGAGATTAGGGGGTGCCTGTGCGCACCAGGCACCCCCCCTGCGCACACCTATGTTCAGGGTAACAGCTACAGTGTAATATGCGTGGAAGGGGGGCAGGGGTAGTACCAGGGCCGGCGCTACCCGCTCAGCAAGGTCTGCAATGCAGGGAAGCGCCGTGCTGGATAGGCACTCTCCCTGCTCTACAGACCTTGCTGATGTGCAATGGTGCTGCCTTTTGCCGCTGCACCTATCACTCTGTGTGACAGGCAGCGGCGCCGGCAGAATGGAGAGCGGCTCCCCTCCCTGCCTCTGGAGCCTTGCGTGAGGGCAGCTTCATGACATGCAGTGCAGTGGTAAGGAGGCAGGGAGGGGGAGCCGCTCTCCATTCTGCTGGTGGAGCCTTGCTTGAGGACAGGTTGCGCTGTCAACCAGACCCTAACAATCCGGCAGATGGGGGTGGGGCCTGCGGCACTCACAGCCGGGGAGCAACTGCTGGGGAACACAGGCACGGCGTCCCAGGGCTGCATCATGACAGGGTGCCTCAGGCTAATCATGCGGTGACACAGGGGGCTGAGTCTTGGGACAGATTATGGAATGACACAGGGGACAGATTATGAGGTAACACAGGGGACAGATAATGAGGTAACACTGGGGACAAATTATGGGGTGACAGTGGGGACAAATAATCAGGTGGCACAAGCGCCAGGGCTGGTTACAGGTAATGTGGTAGCACAGGTGCCAGGACTGGCGACAGATAATATAATATTCTGTAGTCACGCCCCTTCCCATGAAGCCACACCCCTAAATTTTTGGTGTGTGCCTGCGGCACGCATCTGTCCCTATTAGATGTATGTGAGGAAGGGCGCAAATTCATTTTTTTGCAGGAGGGCGCCGAACACCCTAGCACCGGCCCTGGTTGCCGGGTACTTACAGCGGAGGGCTCCGGTCTTTCTCATCAGGCACACACACTCGTGGCAACTCTCCGGGATTGCGTGGCCGCATCTCGGGAGGAGGTAAGAGGGTCCCCCAGGCGGGACCCGCTGCAAATCGTGATCCGGCGTGGCCATTAGGCCATCCGGCGTGCTGGCGTGGACACTGTGTTGGTACAGGGACCCCACTATCCGACCTGTGCCCCTGCCCTGGTCACCAGGGCAGGGGCACAGGTCGGATTCCTATAATCCGTTTCTCTAAGGCCCACAGTACCCGATGCTGAAGTCCAGCAAAGGGATAAGGCTCTGACCTGTAGCCCCGCTCCCAGCCCCAGGGTGCCATTTAGAGTAAATGTTCCCGACCTGGAGCTGCATCTCTGTCTCCCTCACTGTCAGCATTTGGCACCATATATCTACATGCTGAGCTGATTCTGGGACTGCATGGTCAAAGTCTCCTCTGTAAAGCCGCCTGCTTCATCAGCGCTGTGCATTTTACAGAACACTTAAGTATTCTACATGTCTTTTGACAGTGTTAGTTAAGAACAAGTGCATACATTCAAGGTTATTTAGTACAAGTACCCTGTGATATACATCCAGTTTTTAATGTGCATTGATATATCTATAAGTCTATATAGCTTTACTTAGTATTACTTAGTATTGCTAGTCCAGTGCAGTTTTCTGGTTTGTCATAATTTCTGGTTTGTACATGTGACTGTGTGCATATAGCTGCTGCGTGATATCTACTTCGTGTATCTCACTCTCACTGCTATCCCTATATTATGTACCCTGAGGAGGGCTAAGTGCATCAGGGTTATTATTTGATATAGGTATTTCACTGGATATACTTATTTTGTATTTTTCTCTGTGATTTTCAGTCACCATATACCTCCTGAATCCTCTGTCTGTGTAGTCACACTGCACAGGGGGTCCTTGGTTAGGTATTATATCTGCTGATATTGTACTGTGTCGCCCGTGGTTTACACTTTCATATCATGTCAGCTACAAGGGGTGACTGTTCAGTGGCTGATCCTGCAATACGCGGTGGTGAGACCACAGATGCATTAGAAGAAAACTTAGCAGCGGAGGGTTCAGGTTCTGGGGGTTCCTTACCCCCCCAGTCAGTCTGTAGCAATGGGGGCACATCATGACCCGCTTTGGGCTACTTTCTCTAATTTACTGACTATGCTGGTAACTAGACTTATGCCCCCTCTGGGGCCTCACGTGCCTTTACAGCCACATATCGTCCCTGTGGTTAATCCGCCATGAGCAGATCTCCTGTCCACTCAGTTACAGCAATTGAATCACTCATTGACTAAACAGAAATCTAACCCTCGCCCGCCTAAGACCAAGGGGTCCTCTAAGCGGGCCATTACTTCCTCACAATCCACTCATGTTTCAGATACTGCGTCCGATGAGGGTGGCGTATATACTGACCCCACAGACACTGATGCAAATGCTTCTGATGGGGAGTCTGTTTCACAGGTGGATGTGCCTGACCTATTAGAGGCTATCAGGCTGATTCTTCAAATTGATGATGACCCAGAACCTGTTGTTGCCTCTAAAAAACCTGATAGATTCAAACGTCAGAAGGTTACCAAATTAATTTTGCCTCATTCTGACCACTTAGTTGATATATGTCAGGAATCCTGGGAGAATCCAGGAAAGAAATTCACACCTCACAAGAAGATGCTCGCGCACTACCCCCTCGCTGCTAAGTAAAAATTGGGAAACGCCGCCGCCGGTGGACTCTCAAGTTGCGCGGCTGGTGGTGTCCTCTGCTCTGCCTGTTACTACAGTCACCTCTCTGAAGGAACCGACGGATAAGCGTGTGGAGGGTTGCTTAAAGTCTATTTATACCCTTGCGGGAGCTGTGCATCAGCCCACTATTGCGGCTACTTGGACTGCAGAAGCTATTGAAGCGTGGGCTCAGGAGGTGGAAGCAGAGCTGCGGTCCAATTTCTCTTACGTCCTAGAGGATGCTGGGGACTCCGTAAGGACCATGGGGTATAGACGGGCTCCGCAGGAGACATGGGCACTCTAAAGACTTTAGAATGGGTGTGCACTGGCTCCTCCCTCTATGTCCCTCCTCCAGACCTCAGTTAGATCCTGTGCCCAGAGAAGACTGGGTGCACTGCAGGGGAGCTCTACTGGGTTTCTCATACGTCCTAGAGGATGCTGGGGACTCCGTAAGGACCATGGGGTATAGACGGATCCGCAGGAGCTTGGGCACACTATAAAGACTTAAACTGGGTGTGAACTGGCTCCTCCCTCTATGCCCCTCCTCCAGACCTCAGTTAGACTTTGTGCCCAGGAGTGATGGGTCACACACTAGGGGAGCTCTCCTGAGTTTCTCTAAAGACTTTATGTTAGGGTTTTTATTTTCAGGTAGACCTGCTGGCTACAGGCTCCCTGCATCGTGGGAGTGAGGGGAGAGAAGCAGACCTACTTCTTCTTAGTTTAAAGGCTCTGCTTCTCGGCTACTGGACACCATTAGCTCCAGAGGGTTCGATCACTTGGTGCGCCTAGCTGCTTGTTCCCGGAGCCACGCCGTCACCCCCTCACAGAAGCCAGAAGAAAGAAGCCGGGTGAGTATGTGAAGAACAGAAGACTTCAGTGACGGCAGAAGACATCAGTAACGGAGGTACAGCGGTCGCGCTGCTCTCCATGCTCCCACACAACGGCACTCACAGGGTGCAGGGCGCTGGGGGGGAGCGCCCTGGGCGGCAGGTTACTGTTGTTTTTCATTAGACTGGCTTTGAAAGTGTGTTCGGTGCCCGGGCACCATGTTTCATTCCCCCGCCAGCATGGTAGAGCGCGCTACGCGCCTTGACCCCCCGCCGCCAGCGTCCACGGGTGCATGGCGCTGGGGAGGGGAGCACCCTGAGCAGCAAATTATATTTGTTTGTTTTTTTGCGGGCAGAAGGGTTTGTGTTGGCGCTGCCGGGGGGCTCCGTGTCCCGGACCCCCGCCAGCGCGTGTTAGCGCACTGCGCGCCTTTTTCTCCCCCGCCGCTGGCTCCCACGGGTGCAGGGCGCTGGGGAGCGCTCTGAGCAGCATAGTACATATTGTCGTTGCGGGGGATAGAGAGGAACAAGAGGCTTTATGTTGGCGCTGCCGGGGGCTCCGTGTCCCGGACCCCCGCCAGCGCGTGTTAACGCGCTGCGCAACCTTTCTCCCACGCTGCCAGCTTCCAGGGCGCCGCACGCAATACCCCCAGTCATACCGGCGGTCCCGCGCCGATGCTCCCACACACCGTTTTACCTGGGTGCAGGGCGCAGGGGGGGGGGGGGGGCGCCCTGAACGGCAGTTTTAGAAAGTATATAGTGTATCTACACTATATATGAGGCCAGCCAGTATATTTATGATAAGGGGCTGCAGAGCGCCGAGAAGGGGCAGAGCTTAGCCCTCTCAGAGGAGTCGGCGCCATTTTATTCAAGATCCCCGCCAGGACTTGCTGTATAGTAAGATGGAGGGGGGGCACAGTGGTTTTAATGCTATAGGGGTGTTATATAGCATTAAGTTTGATAATGGACGCATATTCCTTGTTGTAATACATAATTTCACTGTTTCCCTGTTTGTTTACCTACTATCGGTTAGTCGACATATGTCGGCAGGCGTGAGGGCTTGGTCACGAGCTGCTGTGGGGATAACTGACGGCTTCGCCGGTGCATGACGATACTTGATTCAGAAAATTAAGTATTAGCAGATTGGTGTTTGTGTGCTTAAAACAGTAAACACGATAGGGAAGATACAGTCGTTTGTGGATGCCCTGTCGGCATCAACGGTATTTCCTGGGTAAAGAATTATCAGGCTGTCATTGCCTTGTACCTGTATATATATATATATATATATATATATGTATATGTATATTTATAGGTATATGTGGGGGGAGTGTTATCAAAATTGTATTTATATGCTTCCCTCAGACCCCTCGGGGTACCGTGATTGTTAGTATTTTTTGCCCACTTACTTTTCCTTGCTGTCGACATTTACTAAGTTTCTGTCGACCATAACGTTACTGGTAGATCCACATCGGGGGCATGTCAGTACATGGTCATACACATTCGCAACACATTACTGTCACTAGAGACCTGACGGGTCGGGACAATCCACTTGCGTATAGGTTATATCTATATGTATATATATGTAGATATAGGTTATATATGCATAGTTAGGATATGTGTTTTATTGTGTATTACATGATGTATATCCATGAATGCTTAAATAATGGTATTCTTATCATGTGCTGATCGCTCTGTTGCTTAAGCTCTAGATTGGCCGTGACGAGTCGGTTTCGATCCTCTCAAAGAGTCCAAATATTCTTCTCTTCACAACACGGAGAGAAAATCATGACAGTCAACTCCTGGTCGACGCAGAGCCCGGTCGCAAAGGATAATACACAGGCAGCTAAGTGAAATTTTATTTCTATACTTTGACCTTATTTGCACTGCACTTGAGGGAGTGTTGTGTTCGGGTAGGCATCCGACAAAATTACCCTACCCAGAGTGGGTAGGCTTGCCTATGTTTATTCTACCATATAACATTACAGCAGGCTGCCAAGTGACAGCAGGAGGTGTGACCGGAAAAATGCGAAGGATGTCTCCGGGAGATGCTGGTGGGAGGTATACAGCTGTTTGGTGTGGCCTCTGGTCAGTCAATCTCGGCGGATACCACTGGTAAGTCTAACTTCGTGAGTTAGCCTCCTTCGCAACGGTGGGTGACGCATTCTTTTGTGGGATGCAGTCGTTTTAACCGGTTCAATACCGTTCTTTTCTTTTCCTTTTCTGTGTAGACAGTGGAAGATGAAAAGGTAAGTGTTCTGCAGCCTTGTTAGGTTCGCAGAAGTGGATGTCGTTTCTGTTTCCACTACATCCACCTCTTGTCGCTGAGTCTATCGGGCTGGTCCTCACTCCGGTGAGCACTCGTCTACTAATTTTCAGTTAGTCCAGGAATAGACTAGGACCTGTGAGTTATTTATAGAATCCACAGGGGGACATTCTGACTTACGGTTGTTTCCCTTACTGTTGTTTCTAATAGATCTTGCCGTTCCCCTCTGGAAGGGGAGGTAGTACACGACGCCATACAAAGGTGCGTCAGGTTCAGGACATTGTCTGATTGTCCCTGTATAAAGGTGCAAATTGTTGTTTCTCTCTGACTGTTCTTCGGCACAGGGATTGACTGTTGTTCCCAACGACGCAGAGGTCGAAAGTGGGTTTCAGAGTAGATACTGACCGGTTAAGGTTCAGTGTTTTTCCTGTGGAAAGAGGTCTGAGGATCCAGAGTTGGATCGGCTTTGAGGTGACACCTCATCAATATGTTCTGTTAATAAAACAGATGGGTGCGGCCTAAGAGGTTTTTTTTCGGTGAGCAGGTCTAATACCAGAGTGGTGTTCAAGAGACCAGTTAGAAGTGTGATCCGGGTCTCACATGCGCATGCACCGGAATATAATCCTAACGGCTAGGACATCGCTCCTGTGGGGTCTGCTCGGTTCTCTCCTTCTAGAGGAATGAAGGTTCGGGATCCAGGTTTAGATCCTGGTGTCCGTGCATACAGATCTCCGAAGCTGGGGAGCAGTCCTTTGCAAGGGACGTATTTCCGAAGGATAAGGTCATGTTGGGAAGCTTGTCTGTTATAAGCTTTCTTGAATTAAGAGCTATTTCGACGAACGTATTCTTCGTGTTCTGCCCGTGTTAGTTCTGCCAGACGACTTGTCAGCAGTGGCGTAAGTAAGCCGCTATGGCGGAACAAGGAGCAAAGCAACAATGGCGGAAGATGCACAGTTTGCAGTGGAGTGGGAAGTCTGGTAACCGCTATGTTAACAGTCTTCGTTCCGGAGGTAAATGACGGTGAAATAGAGTTCCTCTGCTGCCTCGATATCCAGCCGGGAAAAATTCAGTCGTCATCGGGAAGCTTTCCCAGACATGACAAGTATTTGAGGAGTGTCGCAATTGGACATGTTGGCGTCTCGCCTCAACGAGAGGCCTCAGGGAGATTGCTCCAGGTCAAGGGACACTCAAGATATAGCAGTGGCCATCCTCGTGACACCGTGGGTGGTTTTGGTCGGTCTATGGGGCCTCTCCGCTTTGACTTTTCTGACGATGGTAAGCGTAAGAGAATCAAAGGGTTCCGGTGATCCTCTTGAATCCGGTCTAGCCAGCGAGGGTTGGCTATCCAGTTTTTTAGGGTTTACTCATAGAAGATTACTGCCCTCTTACTCTACGTGAGGTTATGTTACAACTAGATCAGGGCGTGTATCATGACTTGCTGCGTCTGACGGCGGGGCGGTTGATTGCCATATCCTAAGCCGAACGGGTGTTCCCAGTGAAGTCGTTTCCTCCATTCTTCAGGCTAGGAGAGAACTAACGGCAAAGCGTTACCACCGTAGTTGGAGTAGTTATGTGTCTTGGTGTGTATCCAGGAAGGCTCCTATGGCAGACTTTCAGCTAGGTCGTGCTTATCCATAATACTAGCCGGTGTGGATGCAAGCCTAATAAGTTTCTTTACAAGATTTCTCTCTTGGAAAGTGGTCATGCTATTGGCTTTGACGTCCGCAAGGCGGGTGTCGGAAGTAGTGGTTTTGTCTCACAAGTGCCTTGTTTGATCTTTCAGGTGGATAGAGAGAAATTGTGTACTCGGTTGGTAGTTCTACCAAGAGTGGTTTCTGGGTTTCATAGAAATCGGCCTATTTTGATGCCGGTGGTTTATTAGGCATTAGCTGATTCAAATTCCCTTGATCTAGCCAGGGATTTGAGTATGTAGGTTGCCGATCTTGGCTCAGTTTGGAGAAACGGAAGCTCTCTTTGTCTGGTATGTTCCCAACATGGTTTGGGAGTCTGCGTTCTGCAGTCTGTTACACGCTGAATCTGTGATGCGGTTTGGCATGTTCGTTCTACGGCTGGATTGCAGTTACCGAAGTCGGTGGAAGCCCACTCTAATGGGAAGATGGGCTCTTCTTGGGCGGATGCCCGAGGAGTCTCGGCGGTTCAACTTTGCCGAGCGGATTCTTGGTCGGGATCAAACGCTTTTGCTATGCTCTACAAGTTTGATGCCCTGGTTTTTTTGGGGGGACCTTTGTTTGCTCATTCGGTGCTGCAGAGTCGTCCGCACTCTCGCGCCCGTTTTGGAGCTTTGGTGTAATCCCCATGGTCCTTACGGAGTCCCCAGCATTCTGTAGGACGTATGAGAAAATAGGATTTTAGTACCTACCGGTAAATCCCTTTCTCTTAGTCCGTAGAGGATGCTGGGCGCCCGTCCCAGTGCGTACTGTGTCTGCAGTTATTGTTTTTGGTTACACTCTAGTGGTGTTTCTTCTCTGTCAGACTGTTGCGGACTTTGTTCATGCCATGGCATGCGGTGTCTTATTATTGGTTGTGTTGCCACACAGGTTGTGTTGCATATTCTCTCAGCATGTGGCTGTGTATTTTTCATGCCGTCGGCTGGTTTTCTTTTGAATGCCACGTTCTGCCGTGTGTTCGTGGTGTGAGCTGGTATGACACTCACCGTGTTTATAAATTCTTTCCTCGAAATGTCCATCTCTCCTGGGCACAGTTTTCTAGCTGAGGTCTGGAGGAGGGGCATAGAGGGAGGAGCCAGTTCACACCCAGTTTAAGTCTTTATAGTGTGCCCAAGCTCCTGCGGATCCGTCTATACCCCATGGTCCTTACGGAGTCCCCAGCATCCTCTACGGACTAAGAGAAAAGGATTTACCGGTAGGTACTAAAATCCTATTTTCTCTGTAAAAGACTTTTGTTAGGTTTTTTATTTTCAGGGAGCACTGCTGGCAACAGGCTCCCTGCATCGTGGGACTGAGGGGAGAGAAGCAGACCTACTTAAATGATAGGCTCTGCTTCTTAGGCTACTGGACACCATTAGCCTCAGAGGGACGAAACGCAGGTCTCACCCTCGCCGTTCGTCCCGGAGCCGAGCCGCCGTCCTCCTCACAGAGCCGGAAGATAGAAGCCGGGTGAGTATTAAGAAGACGTCAAAGGCGGCAGAAGACTTCAGATCTTCACTGAGGTAATGCGCAGCGGTAGCGCTGCGCGCCATTGCTCCCACACGTACACACACAGCGGGCACTGTAAGGGTGCAGGGCAGGGGGGGGCACCCTGGGCAGCAATATTAACCTCAAGGGACACTGGCATATAGATTAGATACTGCGGAGGTGGTATATTAAAAAAAAAACTGCCAGTATAAATAATTTGAGCGGGACCGAAGCCCACCGCTGAGGGGGCGGAGCTTGATCTTCCAGCACTAACCAGCGCCATTTTCTCCACAGCACACTGCAGAGAAGCTGGCTCCCCGGACTCTCCCCTGCTGAACACAGTTACAGAGGGCAAAAAAGAGGGGGGGGGCAGATTTAATTGGCGCAGTGAGTGTATTTATATATATTTATATAAAAGCGCTGTACTGACTGGGATTTTATTCCGGCGTCCGGTGGCGCTGGGTGTGTGCTGGCATACTCTCTCTCTGTCTCTCCAAAGGGCCTTATTGGGGGACTGTCTCCATATAGATATATCCCTGAGTGTGTGGGGGTGTCGGTACGTGTGTGTCGGCATGTCTGAAGCAGAAGGCTCATCTAAGGAGGAGGTGGAGCAGATGATTGTGGTGTCTCTGTCGGCAACGCAGACACCTGATTGGCTGGATATGTGGAGTGTTTTAAATGCAAATGTGTCTTTATTACATAAGAGATTGGACAAAGCAGAGTCCAGGGATAAAACAGGGAGTCAATCCATGGCTTTGACTGTGTCACAGGGCCCTTCAGGGTCTCAGAAACGTCCACTGTCCCAAGTAGCAGACACTGATACCGACACGGATTCTGATTCCAGTGTCGACTACGATGATGCGAGGTTACACCAAAGGGTGGCCAAAAGTATTCATTATATGATTATTGCAATAAAAGATGTTTTGCATATCACAGATGACCCCTCTGTCCCTGACACGAGGGTATGCATGTTTAAGGAAAAGAAACCTGATGTAACCTTTCCCCCCATCTCATGAACTGAACGCGTTATTTGAAAAAGCTTGGGAAACTCCAGACAAGAAACTGCAGATTCCCAAGAGAATTCTTATGGCGTATCCTTTCCCTGCACAGGACAGGTTACGGTGGGAATCCTCACCCAAGGTGGACAAGGCTTTAACGCGCTTGTCCAAAAAGGTGGCACTACTGTCTCCAGACACGGCAGCCCTCAAGGATCCTGCTGATCGCAGACAGGAAACTACCTTAAAATCAATTTATGCACATACGGGAGCCTTGCTCAGACCGGCAATAGCGTCGGCTTGGGTTTGTAGCGCTGTAGCAGCTTGGGTAGATACCTTGTCAGCTGACATTGATACCCTAGATAGGTATACCATTTTATTGACCTTAGGTCACATTAAAGACGCAGTCTTATATATGAGAGACGCTCAGAGAGACGTTGGGCTGCTAGGTTCGAGAGCCAACGCCATGGCGATTTCTGCTAGGCGAGCCCTGTGGACCCGCCAATGGACGGGTGATGCCGACTCAAAGAGGCATATGGAAGTTTTGCCTTACAAGGGTGAGGTTTTATTTGGGGAAGGTCTCGCGGACCTGGTTTCCACAGCTACCGCGGGTAAATCTACTTTCTCTTACGTCCTAGAGGATGCTGGGGACTCCGTAAGGACCATGGGGTATAGACGGGCTCCGCAGGAGACATGGGCACCTATAAAGAACTTTTAGTATGGGTGTGCACTGGCTCCTCCCTTTATGACCCTCCTCCAGACCTCAGTTAGATCCTGTGCCCAGAGGAGAAGGGTGCACTGCAGAGAGCTCTCCTGAGTTTTCTGTGGAAAAAAGAATTTTGTTAGGTTTTTTATTTTCAGGGAGCACTGCTGGCAACAGGCTCCCTGCATCGTGGGACTGAGGGGAGAGGAGCAGACCTACTTAAATGATAGGCTCTGCTTCTTAGGCTACTGGACACCATTAGCTCCAGAGGGAGTCGGAACACAGGTCTCACCCTGGGGTTCGTCCCGGAGCCGCGCTGCCGTCCTCCTCACAGAGCCGGAAGATAGAAGCCGGGTGAGTATGAGAAGCAAGAAGACGTCAAAGGCGTCAGAAGACTTCAGATCTTGATGAGGTAAAGCGCGCAGCGGTAAGCTGCGCGCCATTGCTCCCACACAGACACACAGAAAGCCTTGATGGGTGCAGGGCGAAGGGGGGGGCGCCCTGGGCAGCAATAAACCTCATTTTGGGGCAAAAAAGGTCACACTAGGCTGCGGAGGCAGCAAATAGATGATCCCCCGCCATTTTATTAAAATTGAAGAGGGATCGAAGCCCACCACTGGAGGGGGCGGAGCTTGATCCCTCAGCACTAACCAGCGCCATTTTCTCCACAGAGGCTGCAGAGAACGCTGGCTCCCCGGACTCTCCCCTGCTGAACACTTCAGAGGGCTGAAAAAGAGGAGGGGGGCACATTGGAGCGCAGTGAGTGGGAAGATTGGCATTATATAATAATATAAAAGCGCTGTCTGGATTTTCCAGTGTCAGTTTGGCGCTGGGTGTGTGCTGGCATACTCTCTCTCTGTCGTCTCCTAAGGGCCTGGTTAGGGATTTGTCCCCATATAGGTATATCCCTGTGTGTGTGGGGTGTCGGTACGTGCGTGTCGGCATGTCTGAAGCGGAAGGCTACTCCAAGGAGGAGGTGGAGCAGATGAGTGGTGTGTCCCCGTCGGTAGTGCCGACTCAGGAATGGATGGACATGTGGCATATGTTGAATGCAAGTGTGGCATCTTTACATAAGAGGATAGATAAAGCTGAATCCAGGGAGGCATCAGGGGGTCAATCCTCGGATTGGACCGACTCACAGGGTCCGTCGAGGTCTCAAAAGCGTCCCTTGTCACTAATTGTGGACACAGATACTGACACGGACTCTGATTCCAGTGTCGACTATGATGGAGCTAGATTGCACCCTAAGGTGACGAAGAGTATTCAGTGTATGATTATTGCAATAAGAGATGTGTTGCATATTGCTGATGAACCCTCTGTTCCAGACACGAGGGTACACATGTTTAAGGCAAAGAAACAGATAATAAACTTTCCCCCATCTCATGAACTTAACGAGTTATTTGAAAAAGCTTGGGAGACTCCAGATAAGAGGCTGCAGATTCCCAAAAGAATTAATATGGCATACCCTTTCCCTACACAGGACAGGGTACGTTGGGAATCCTCTCCCACTGTGGACAAGGCTTTAACACGCCTGTCTAAGAAAGTGATGCTGCCGTCTCCAGACACAGCGGCCCTCAAGGACACTGCGGACCGCAGGCAGGAGACTACATTAAAGTCTATTTATTCACATACTGGTGCTTTGCTCAGACCGGCAATTGCGTCGGCATGGGTATGTAGCGTAGTTGCAGCTTGAACAGATACCCTGTCGGCTGACCTTGATACCCTAGATAGGGATGCTATTTTGTTAACTCTAGCCCATATTAAAGACGCAGTCTTGTATATGAGAGACGCTCAAAGGGACATTGGGTTGCTGGGTTCCAGAGCCAATGCCATGGCTATTTCAGCGAGACGATCCTTATGGACCCGCCAATGGACGGGTGATGCGGATTCGAAAAAGCATATGGAGGTTTTACCCTATAAGGGTGACGTGTTGTTTGGGGATGGTCTCGCGGACCTGGTTTCCACAGCTACTGCGGGTAAATCTACCTTTTTACCTTTTATTCCCCAACAGCAAAAGAAAACTCCACAACATCACATGCAGTCCTTTCGGTCGCAAAAGTCTAGAAGAGGTCGGGGATCCTCCTTCCTTGCCAGAAGTAAGGGTAGAGGAAAGAGAACACCTGCTTCGGCTGGTGCCCAGGAACAGAAGTCCTCCCCGGCTTCTACAAAACCCACTGCATGACGCTGGGGCTCCCCTGCGGGAGTCCGCACCAGTGGGGGCACGCCTTCGACTCTTCAGCCAGGTCTAGGTCAGGTCAGACATGAATCCTTGGGCGTTGGAAATAGTTTCCCAAGGCTACAAACTGGAATTCGAAGAGGTGCCCCCACGCCGATTTTTCAAGTCGGCCTTACCAACTTCTACCCCAGAGCGGGATGTAGTGTTAGCTGCAATTCAAACGCTGTGTCAACAGCAAGTAATTATCAGGGTTCCCCTGAACCAACAGGGAAAAGGGTACTATTCGACCCTCTTTGTGGTCCCGAAGCCGGATGGTTCGGTCAGACCCATTTTAAATCTAAAATCCCTAAACCTGTACTTGAAAAGATTCAAATTCAAGATGGAATCGCTCCGAGCGGTAATAGCCAGCCTGGAGGGGGGGATTTTATGGTGTCACTGGACATAAAGGATGCTTACCTTCATGTCCCCATATATCCCTCTCATCAGGAGTACCTGAGATTCGCTGTACAGGATTGTCATTACCAGTTTCAGACGTTGCCGTTTGGGCTTTCCACGGCCCCGAGGATTTTCACCAAGATAATGGCGGAAATGATGGTGGTCCTGCGCAAGCAAGGAGTCACAATTATCCCATACTTGGACGATCTCCTGATAAAGTCGAGATCAAAAGAGCAATTGCTGAGAAACGTGTCACTCTCTCTGAGAGTACTCCAGCAACACGGTTGGATCCTCAATCTACCGAAGTCACAGTTGGTTCCAACAACTCGACTAGCGTTCCTAGGTATGATACTGGACACGGAACAAAAGAAGGTTTTTCTCCCATTGGAAAAAGCCCAGGACCTCCAGAACATGGTCAGAGACCTGCTAAAGCCAAAAAGAGTTCAGTTCATCAATGCACTCATGTTCTGGGGAAAATGGTGGCAGCCTACGAGGCCATCCCCTTCGGCAGGTTCCATGCGAGGACGTTTCAATGGGACCTTCTGGACAAATGGTCCAGGTCCCATCTACAATTACATCAAAAGATAACACTGTCCCCCAGGGCCAGGGTGTCTCTTCTATGGTGGCTGCAAAGTGCTCACCTCCTAGAGGGTCACAGATTCGGCATTCAGGACTGGGTTCTGGTAACCACGGACGCGAGCCTCCGAGAATGGGGAGCAGTCACCCAAGGAAGAAATTTTCAAGGACTATGGACAAGCCAGGAGTCCTGCCTGCACATCAACGTGTTGGAATTAAGGGCCATATACCACGGCCTTCGACAAGCGGAGAGTCTTCTTCGAAACCTATCGGTGCTGATTCAATCGGACAATGTCACAGCGGTGGCTCATGTGAACCGCCAAGGCGGGACAAGGAGCAGAATCGCAATGGCAGAAGCCACCAGGATTCTTCGCTGGGCGGAAAATCACATAAGCGCTCTGTCAGCTGTCTTCATTCCGGGTGTGGACAACTGGGAGGCAGACTTCCTCAGTAGACACGATCTCCATCCAGGAGAGTGGGGACTTCATCAAGAAGTCTTTGCAGAGATAACAGGTCATTGGGGAGTTCCTCAAATAGACATGATGGCGTCACGCCTCAACAAGAAGCTTCAGAGGTATTGTGCCAGGTCCCGGGACCCTCAGGCAATAGCAGTAGACGCTCTGGTAACGCCATGGGTGTTCCAATCGGTCTACGTGTTTCCTCCTCTTCCTCTCATCACAAAGTGTTGAGGATCATAAGGCGAAAAAGAGTACAGACAATACTCATTGTTCCAGACTGGCCTCGAAGGGCCTGGTACTCAGATCTTCAGGAGATGCTCACAGAAGATCCTTGGCCTCTTCCTCTAAGGGAGGACCTGTTGCAGCAGGGGCCCTGCATGTTCCAAGACTTACCGCGGTTACGTTTGACGGCATGGCGGTTGAACGCCGGGTCCTAGCTGAGAAGGGTATTCCGGAAGAGGTCATACCTACTCTAATAAAGGCTAGGAAGGAGGTGACGGCAAAACATTATCACCGTATCTGGCGGAAATATGTCTCTTGGTGTGAAACCAAGAATGCTACTACGGAAGATTTCCATTTGGGTCGTTTTTTCCACTTCCTACAGACAGGAGTGGATATGGGCCTGAAATTAGGCTCTGTTAAGGTACAGATTTTGGCCCTCTCGATTTTCTTTCAGAAGGAATTGGCTTCTCTTCCAGAAGTCCAGACGTTTGTAAAGGGAGTGCTGCACATCCAGCCCCTTGGCACCATGGGACTTGAACGTGGTGTTGCAGTTCTTAAAATCACACTGGTTTGAACTGCTTACCAAGGTTGAGTTGAAATTTCTTACCTGGAAGGTGGTCATGCTGTTGGCCTTGGCATCATCAAGGCGAGTGTCTGAATTGGCGGCTTTGTCACACAAAAGCCCCTACTTGATTTTTCATGTGGATCGAGCTGAATTGAGGACATGTCCGCAATTTTTGCCTAAAGTGGTTTCTTCATTCTATATGAATCAACCTATTGTGGTGCCTGTGGCTATAAGTGACCTGGAGGATTCCAGATACCTGGATGTAGTCAGGGCCTTAAAGATTTATGTAGCCAGAACGGCTAAAATTAGGAAAACAGAGGCTCTGTTTGTCCTGTATGCTGCTAATAAGATTGGCGCACCTGCTTCGAAGCAGACTATTGCTCGCTGGATCTGTAATACGATTCAGCAGGCTCATTCTACAGCTGGATTGCCGGTACCAAATTCGGTTAAAGCCCATTCCACTAGGAAGGTGGGCTCTTCTTGGGCGGCTGCCCGAGGCGTCTCGGCATTACAACTTTGCCTAGCGGCGACTTGGTCGGGGTCAAACACTTTTGCTAAATTCTACAAGTTTGATACCCTGGCTGATGAGGACCTAGCGTTTGCTCAGTCGGTGCTGCAGAGTCATACGCACTCTCCCGCCCGATTGGATGCTTTGGTATAAACCCCATGGTCCTTACGGAGTCCCCAGCATCCTCTAGGACGTAAGAGAAAATAAGATTTTAAACCTACCGGTAAATCTATTTCTCCTAGTCCGTAGAGGATGCTGGGCGCCCGTCCCAGTGCGGAAACTCTGCAAGACTTGTATATAGTTGTTGCTTACATAAGGGTTATGTTACAGTTGGAATAGGTCTTGGACCGTTACTGTTGTTTGTTCATACTGTTAACTGGTTATGTATGTTCCAGGTTACATGGTATGATTGGTGTGGGCTGGTATGAATCTTGCCCTTGGATTGCTAAATCCTGCCTTGTATTGTCCATCTCCTCTGGGCACAGTTCTCTAACTGAGGTCTGGAGGAGGGGCATAGAGGGAGGAGCCAGTGCACACCCATAGTCAAAGTTCTTTTTAGGTGCCCTATCTCCTGCGGAGCCCGTCTATGCCCCATGGTCCTTACGGAGTCCCCAGCATCCTCTACGGACTAGGAGAAATAGATTTACCGGTAGGTTTAAAATCTTATTTTCTTAGCAGTTTCTGAGTATCTCCAGACTTACTCAGACATTGCGACCAGCTCAGTCCTTTTCGTTCCTGGTTTGACGTCACAAACACACCCAGCGTTTGCCCAACCACTCCCCCGTTTCTCCAGCCACTCCTGCGTTTTTCCGCACACTCCCATAAAACGGCCAGTTTCCGCCCAGAAACACCCACTTCCTGTCAATCACACTCCGATCAGCACAGCAATGAAAAAGCTTTGTTATGCCGTGAGTAAAATACCTAACTTTTGTATAAAATAACTAAGCGTATGTGCTCTTCGAACCTTGCGCATGCGCAGTAAGCGACTAATCGCAGTATAGCAAAAATCGGCAACGAGCAAACAACTCGGAATGACCCCCTATATACCATGTCTGTGAGCGGCAAAAGTGGCGAGGATACTTTAACAGGGACTCCTACACCCTTAACATGCTTATCTTGTGAAAAAGGGATTTCTCATACGTCCTAGAGGATGCTGGGGTCCACTTCAGTACAATGGGGTATAGACGGTTCCGCGGGAGCCATAGGCACTTTAAGACTTCCAGAGTGTGAACTGGCTCCTCCCTCTATGCCCCTTCTCCAGCCCTCAGTTTAGAAAATGTGCCCAGGCAGACTGGTCGCACTTGAGTTTCACTAAAAGACTTTGTTAGGTTTTTTATTTTCAGGGAGAACTGCTGGCAACAGTCTCCCTGCTTTGTGGGACTTAGGGGGAAGAAGTAGGAACCAACTTCCTAATTAGTTTCATGGCTCTGCTTCTGCTGACAGGACACCATTAACTCCTGAAGGGTACTGAACACTAGCTGCGGTTATGCGCTCACTCCCACAGCATGCCGTCACCCCCCTAACAGAGCCAGAAGTCAGAAGACTGGTGATTAGTATTACCGGAGATCTGCAGAGACGGACCTCTGGTCATCGTGAGGGCTTAAGGGACCGCGCAGCAAGCGGGAACGCTGCGCGAGAATACTATCCATAACACAATGCACAGTAGGGTGCAGGGCGCGAGGGGGTGGGCGCCCTGGGCAGCATGAAACCTACTCTCACTGGCAAAAGGTAGCATATTATGTTGTGGCACAGTCCTACACCCCAGCCAGTATGAATATCTATTACAATAGCTGAGGAAAAACGCACCATTGCAGGGGCAGGGCTTCTTCCTCAGGCAGCCAGCACACTGCTCAGCGCCATTTTCTCCCAGCAGACAGCAGGGGAAGAAACGCTGGATCCTCCTCTCCACTTCTGAATCGAGTATTAGGGTGCAAAAAGGGGGGGAAAGTGTAATATTGAGGTACTCAAACCTATTATTTACAATATATAAGCGCTTGAAATTCTGTGTACAAAGTACGCGACACAGGTTTTTTTTCTTTTGGCGCTAAGTTGTGAACTGGCAATTCCTTTCTGTGTCCCTCTGACAGATTTTACTGTGGGTCTGTCCCCAGAAGCCCCGGTGTGTCTGTTGTGTGATTGTGCACGTGTGTGACATGTCTGAGGCAGGGAGCTCTTCCCCTGAGGGAGCCATTTTATGGACACAGAGTTGTAATGTGGTGGCGCTGCCATCGCACCACGAGCCTGAATGGGTGAAAGAATTACGTGATAGTGTGAATCATATCAGTAAGAGATTGTCAGTAAGAGATTGGTTAAGTCTGAGTCTCATGCAGAAAACTGGAGAAAATCCGTGGAAGACGTGATTTTTAATAGTGCTGCTTTTTCATCCACAGGGGGACCCTCTGGTTCACAGAAAAGGTCATTTGCACAAGTAGTACAAACTGATACCGACACGGACTCTGACTCCTGTGTCGACACTAGTGATTCCAGGGGAATAGATCCAAAGTTAGCAAAAAACATTCAATACATGATTGTTGCTATAAAGGAGGTGTTAGAAGTTACGGCGGCCCCTCCTGTACCACAGGAAAAGGCTTACTTTTATAAAGAAAAAGAAAAAATGTAACTTTCCCTCCATCTCATGAGCTGAACAGTCTCTTTGAGGGAGTCTGGACTAACCCTGAAAAGAAATTTCAGATTCCAAAACGAATTCAGGCGGCTTACCCTTTCCCTGCAGAGGACAGGAAAAGGTGGGAGTCACCCCCCATTCTAGACAGTGCCCTGTCACAGTTAACAAAAAAGGTGATTCTCCCTGCGCCTGGGATGGCTTCACTAAAGGAGCCGGCAGGCCGATAGTTAGAGACTACGTTGAAATCTATCTAGGTGGCCAATGGGACACTACTCAGGCCCACCATTGCCTGTGCGTGGGTGAGTAGTGCTATTGAAAAGTGGTCAGAAAACTTGTCATCAGACATTGACACGATAAAGACGAGATACTCCTAACGCTAGGTCATATCAAAGACGCTGCTGCGTACATGCTTGAAGCCATGAAAGATATTGGTCTCTTGGGATCAAGAGCCGCTACCATGGCGATCTCAGCACGTAGGGCGTTGTGGATTCGCCAATGGAATGCTGACGCAGATTCCAAAGGAGAGGCCTTGTTTGGAGATGGGCTGGATGCCTTAGTTTCTGCGGCTACCGCAGGTAAATCGACATTTTTGCCTAATGCTCCTGCGCCGGCAAAAAAAGACACATCCTTTCGGCCCTTACATCCTTAAGTACAAAAAGGGCAAAAGTTCCCCTTTCTTTGCAGGTAAAGGAAGGGGAAAGGGTAAAAAGTCCACAGCGTCTACAGGATCACAGGAGCAGAAATCAACCTCTGCTTCTGCCAAATCTTCAGCATGACGCTGGGACTCCTTTGCAGGAGTCCGCTCAGGTGGGGTCACGTCTGAAGCTCTTCAGTCAGATTTGGGTTCAATCTGGTCTTGACCCATGGGTCTTACAAATTGTGTCCCACAGGTACAAGCTGAAGTTTCAAGACATTCCCCCATGCTGATATTTCAGATCGACCTTACCAGTTTCTATCCCAGACAGGGAAGTGATATCAGCAGCAATACAAAAATTGTGTCAGGATCAAGTGATTGTCCTGGTTCCCTTCTCACAACAAGGAGAAGGGTTTTATTCAAGCCTTTTCATAGTTTCGAAGCCGGACGGCTCGGTCAGACCGATTCTAAATCTGAAAACACTGAATCTCTACCTGCAAAGGTTCAAGTTTAAGATGGAATCTCTGAGGGCAGTGATTTCCAGTCTGGAAGATGGGGACGTCATGGTGTCAGTAGACATAAAGGATGCCTACTTACATGTCCCTATCTATCCTCCACATCAAGCTTATCTGAGATTTGCAGTGCAGGATTGTCATTTACAATTTCAGACGTTGCCGTTCGGACTCTCCACGGCACCGAGGGTGTTCACCAAGGTGATGGCGGAGATGATGGTCCTCCTTCGACAGCAAGGAGTCAATATAATTCCTTACCTGGACGATCTCCTGATAAAAGCGAGGTCCAGGGAAAGGTTGGTGCAGAACATTGCACTCTCCCTGACAGTACTTCAACAACACGGTTGGATCATACATTTTCCAAAGTCACAGTTGGAACCGACAACAAGATTGTCCTTTCTGGGGATGATACTGGACACAGAAGTACAGAGAGTATTTCTTCCAGTAGAAAAGGCTCTGGAAATCCAGAGAATGGTCAGATTCTGAAACCAACAAGAGTGTCGATTCATCAATGCATTCGGTTGTTGGAGTAGATGGTAGCGGCCTACGAGGCCATACAGTTTGGTCGATTCCATGCCAGAGTATTCCAGTGGGACCTATTAGACAAGTGGTCCGGATCCCATCTACACATGCATCAGTGGATAATCCTGTCATCCAAAGCCAGAATTTCGCTCCTGTGGTGGCTATACAGTTTTCACCTCCTAGAGGGACGCAGGTTCGGGATTCAGGACTGGGTCCTAGTAACCACGGATGCAAGTCTCAGGCTGGGGAGCAGTCACACAGGGGGAAAGCTTCCAAGGAAGATGGTCAAGTCAAGAAACTTGTCTTCACATAAACGTTCTGGAGTTGAAAGCCATTTACAACGGCCTTCTACAAGCGGTGCATCTTCTTCAAGATCAACCCGTACAGATCCAGTCGGACAATGTAACTGCAGTCGCGTACATAAACCGTCAGGGCGGAACGAAAAGCAGAGGTGTCAAAGATCCTCCTCTGGGCAGAAAGACATGCAAGAGCTCTGTCGGCAATTTTCATTCCAGGAGTGGACAGCTGGGAAGCAGACTTTCTCAGCAGACACGATCTCCATCCAGGAGAATGGGGCCTCCAAGAAGTCTTGTGACAGGTCTTTGGGGAGTTCCTCAAGTAGACATGATGGCATCTCGTCTCAACAAGAAGCTTCAGAGATATTGTTCCAGGTCGAGAGACCCTCAAGCAATAGCAGTGGATGCACTAGTGACCCAGTGGGTATTTTCGGTCGGTGTATGTCTTCCCTCCACTTCCTCTGATACCAAAACTTCTCAAACTCATAAGTAGAACGGGGGTTCGAGCGTTCCTGATTGTCCCAGACTGGCCAAGGAGGGCTTGGTATCCAGATCTTCAGGAGTTGCTCATAGAAGATCCTCTGCCTCTTCCTCTTCGCGAGGGGCTGTACGTGTATCAAGACTTACCGTGGCTACATTTGACGGCATGGCTGTTGAGCGCTGGATCCTAGCCCGAAAGGGTATTCCCAAAGAAGTCATCCCCACTCTTATTCAGGCCAGGAAAGGAGTAATGTCTTGACATTACCACCGTATTTGGAGAAAATAAGCTCCAACGGAAGAGTTTCAGTTAGGACGTTTTCTCAGTTTTCTTCAGGCAGGTGTGGATGATGGCTTAAGATTGGGTTCAATCAAGGTCCAGATTTCAGACTTGCCCGTTTTCTTTCAGAAACAATTGGCCTCCCTTCCAGAAGTTCAGACCTTCGTGAAAGGGGTTCTGCACATCCAACCTCCATTTGTGACTGCTACGGCACCGTGGGATCTTGACGTGGTGTTGCAGTACCTTCAATCAGATTTGTTTGAACCTCTCCAGGAAGTAGAGTTAAAGTTTCTCACTTGGAAAGTGGTCATGCTGTTGGCCTTGGCATCTGCAAGTAGGGTGTCTGAGTTAGGGGCCTTGTATCACAAGAGCCCTTACTTGATATTTCACGAGAACAGCTCGGATACGGAAAACAGAGGCTCTGTTTGTCCTGTATGCTTCCAACAATATTGGGTGTCCTGCATCTAAGCAGACTATTGCGTGCTGGATCAGAGGTGCGATTCAGCACGCTCATTCCACTGCAGGATTGCCGGTACCGAATTTCGTGAATGCCCATTCTACAAGAAAGGTGGGCTCATCCTGGGCGGTTGCCCGGGGGGCCTCGGCATTACAACTTTGCCGAGCAGCTACTTGGTCAGGGACAAACACGTTTGCTAAATTTTACAAGTTTGACACCTTGGCCGCTGAGGACCTAAAGTTTGGTCAATCGGTGCTGCAGAGTCATCCGCACTCTCCCGCCTGTACTGGAGCTTTGGTATAACCCCATGGTACTGAAGTGGACCCCAGCATCCTCTAGGACGTATGAGAAAACAGGATTTTAATACCTACGGGTAAATCCTTTTCTCCTAGTCCATAGAGGATGCTGGGCACCCAACCCAGTGCCTACTTTACCTGCAGTAGTTATTTTGTAATAGTTTTACACAGGTGTTGTGTTAAATTTGTTTTCAGCACGTTGCTGCAATAGTTCATGCCCGTTGGCATGTGTTATGTTGAATGCCATGTTGTGCGGCATGGTTGAAGTGTGAGCTGGTATGAATCTCACCATTAACATAAAAGTAAATCCTTTTCTCGAAATGTCCGTCTCCCTGGGCACAGTTCCTATACTGAGGTCTGGAGGAGGGGCATAGAGGGAGGAGCCAGTTCACACTCTGGAAAAGTCTTAAAGTGCCCACGGCTATACCCCATGGTACTGAAGTGGACCCCAGCATCCTCTACGGACTAGGAGAAAAGGATTTACCGGTAGGTATTAAAGTCCTGTTTTTGGATGGAATAGCCCAGTACAAGTAGCCAGTCTATAACCAGGGTAGATACATCCATGTTACAGACTACGCAAGATGATACAACAGATGAGGATACAGTGTATTAAAATACCCCATATGATGATCAGTCGGAAAGTTTTCAGCTCAGAGGATATAGCTGAGCTTATTGATGCCATGAAGGCTATTCTGTCTCTGGAGGAATCAGCCAAAGCAGTGTCAAAATCTAAAGCACCTGTGTTTAAACGTCCAAAAACAGTTAGGACTGAGAAGATCTGACGGAAATTATGGAAGGACCTTGGGCTACACCCAATAAAAAGTATAAGATTCCGAAAAAATGAGATTCTTACTATCCTTTTCCAGCTGCGGACTGTTCAAAAAGAGAAGTTCCTCCTAAAGTAGATGCACATGTTGTGCGACTTGTACGTAAATCTATTTTACCATTGCCGTCTACCTCACTGAAAGATGTCACAGATAGAAGAGTTGATGGTTTCTTGAAAAATATTTTTTCTCTCTCATGGTCTGTTGTAAGGCCAGCTATGGCTTCAGACTGGATGGCAAAAGCAATGGTAGAATGGACGGAGGAACTAAAGAATGGCCTCTCCGCACCTACCAGGGAGCAGGAGTCTCATCTAGGCCGTATAAACCAAGCTGCGCAATATTTGGAAGAAGCAGCAATTGATATACTGTATGTACGACTGCTTCTAAAGCATCAGCCTTGACGGTAGCCACTCGCAGAGCAATTTGGCTACGTACTTGGAAAGCGGATGCAGAATCCAAGAAGGTTCTGGAAGCTCTGCCTTTCGCTGGTGATATTCTGTTTGGAAAACAAATGACAGATATTCTAGAATTGGAAGCTGAATCCAAGAAGGTCAGGTTTCCGGCTAGTTATAACCCTAAGCCTAGGGGTTCGAAATTTCGGCCATTTCGATGGCAAGGCAGAGCAAAAGGGAAAGATTAATCTAAGCAACCCCAGTTCAATAAATCAGTTAGGGGTAGGAAACAATGGGCCAATAGATGGCCAGCTTCCAAACCGGAACAGAAGCCATCAGTCTGAGGGTGCGGGCCTCCGCCTGGAGGATTCCAGGGTCGGGGGCAGACTCCTTCACTTTGCACACATATGGCAGCAGTCGACGACAGATGCTTGGGTGCAGAAGGTGGTATCTCTCGGTTATGGTTTCCCTTTCAAGAGGCAGCCTCCTCAAAGGTTTTTTTGCACCAGCCCATCTCGTATAGAGTCAAAGGCCAACGCCCTGCAAGAAGCAGTTCAGAAATTGCTTCAGTCTGGGGTAATTATCCCAATTTCCCACATACAACGGGGACATGGTTTTTACTCCAATCTATTTTTGATTCAGAAGCCAAATGGGTCATTCCGACCAATTCTCAATCTCAAAATGTTAAACAAATACATTTGGGTTCCAAAGTTTCACATGGAGACGTTACGCGCCATAGTTTTGGCCATGGAACAAGGAGATTACATGGTATCTCTAGATATACAGGATGCTTACCTGCATGTGCCCATAGCGCGGTCCCATCAGTGTTACCTCAGGTTTGCCATCCTCCAGCAACATTTTCAGTTCCAGGGTTTGCCCTTTGGGCTAGCGACAGCCCCCAGGGTATTTACCAAGATTATGGTGGTTATTGCATCTTATCTCCGCAAGCAGGGGATAAGAATTTTTCCATACCTCAACGATCTTTTAATCCTGGCACAATCCCAGGAATTACTCTTGAGCCATTTCCAACAGACAATAGTCTGTCTGCAAAGACACGGGTGGCTCATAAATTGGGAAAAGTCGTCTCTGAGTCCATCACAACGGATGGTTCATTTGGGGGCCATATTGGATTCAAGTCTACAAAGAATAATTTTACCTTGGAAAAAGATATCCAAGGTGCAAGTAATGACTCAAGAGTTGTTGCACAGTCAGACAATATCAGTCCATGCAGCAATGCGACTGATGGGTCTGATGGTGTCAACATTCGACATGGTGGAATATGCACAATTCCACTCCAGACCTCTACAGCACCTCATTCTGACCAAATGGAACGGAAAACATCAGACAATAAAAAGACAGATGATAAAGCTTCCAATAAACGTAAAAAGGTCACTAACTTGGTGGCTACAGACGGACCATCTAGACAAGGGAAGACCTTTTTGGATAACAGATTGGCAAGTCCTGACAACAGATGTCAGTCTTCAGGGCTGGGGAGCAGTGTTCGAAAGTTTCTGGTTCCAGGGAAAATGGACCATAAAGGAAAGTTGCCTGCCAATAAATCTGTTGGAAATAAGGGCCATATATATGGCTCTGGTTCAGGCAAAGGACATTCTGCAAGGAAGACCAGTCCAGATCTGCTCAGACAATGCAACAGCAGTAGCGTACCTCAATCATCAGGGAGGAACTCACAGCAAAAGGTTGATGGAGGAAGTAACTCGCATACTAAGATGGGCAGAACTCCATCTTCCGGCATTGTCCGCAGTGTTTGTTCCAGGAGTGCTGAGCTGGGAAGCGGACTTTCTCAGTCGACACACCATTCAGGAAACCGAATGGGCATTACACCCGGAAGTGTTTCAGACTCTAGTAAACAGATGGGGTCTGCCAGAGATAGATCTCATGGCGTCCCATCTGAACAACAAAGTTCCGATATACGGGTCAAGAACAAAGGATCCCGGGGCGATCCTTGTAGATGAACTGTCAGAGAAATGTGAATTTCATCTGGCATATCTGTTCCCTCCAATCTCTCTGTTACCCAGGGTGGTGAGGAAAATAAAGCAAGCAAAGGGGACTATAATTCTAATAGCTCCAGCTTGGCCCAGAAGGCATTGGTACACAGATCTATTAAGGATGTCTGTGGAAGCTCCAATACTGCTTCCTCAATGTCCAGATCTACTAATGCAGGTTCCTTGTTATCACAGCCATCTGGATCGTCTGTCTTTGACGGCGTGGCTGTTGAGACCTCTATCCCAAAGTCAAGAGGATTTTCACAAGTAATTCAAACTATGCTTAGAGCAAGAAAACCTTCTTCAGCTCGTATTTATCATCGAATATGGCAAGCCTATATTCATTGGTGTAGTGAGAGTATGGATCCAAGATCTTTTAAAGTATCCAGGATTTTGGATTTCCTTCAAGCAGGATTGGATAAGGGGTTAAAAGTAGCTTCATTGAGAGTTCAGGTATCAGCATTAACTGTATGGTTTCAGAAAAAGATTGCTAACCTACAGGATGTGCGTACTTTCTTTCTTTCAGGGAGTGTTGCACATTCAACCTCCATTTGTTCCTCCTGCAGTTCCCTGTGATTTGAATCTGGTTCTTAAGATCCTTCAGGGGGCTCCGTTTGAACCACCTAAGAGAGCAGATCTTAAATGGTTGAGGGCTAAAGTTCTCTTTCTACTGATGATGGCGTCGGATAGAAGGGTGTCAGATTTAGGAGCGCTGTCGTGTAAGTCTCCTTTTATCAAGATAAAGCAGTTCTCAGAACTAGATCTGGGCATCTTCTGAAGGTGTTCTCAAAGTTTCACCTTAACGAAGAGATTGTAGTCCCGGCTTTTCAGGTATCGGGACTTTCTGCGGGAGAAGCATCGCTGGACTTAGTCCACGCGTTAAGAATCTACGTAGATCGTACTAGTGCCATCAGAAAGACAGATTCTCTCTTCATTCTCTAAGGATTTCACAAAAGAGGATGGCCTGCTAGTAAATAGACGCTGGCAAGATGGCTCTGAATGATAATTTCAGAAGCATATTCTCGTGCTGATCTCCCTGCTCCGGCTAATGTCTCTGCGCACTCTACACGTAAGATAGGTCCTTCATGGGCAGCACAACATGGTGCTTCAGCAGAATAGATTTGTAAGGCAGCCACATGGTCTTCCATTAACACTTTCATTAGACATTATGCCTTGGATACTTTTGCCTATCATGACGCGGAATTCGGGCGAAAGGTTCTCCTGTCTAATCAGAAGCGTCCCCACCACTAAAAATGGCTTTGGGAATCCCAATGTTATCCTGTGGATAACCTGTGGACACACCGGAGAAATATACGTTATGATAAGAACTTACCGTTGATAACGGAATTTCTCCTATGTCCACAGGTATCCAGAGGGATCCCACCCTGACGCACCTGATTTGAGGATCTTTACAATCACTAAACCTCTTCCCTTTTGTATGGAAGGGTGTGCATGTGTGTTCTTATCGCCTGAATAGGGTTCTACATGATGCTCCTGCCTAAATAGCTGAGAAAATAACTGATTTGACTGAGTCGGTGGGCGGGATTATATGGAGGAGCCCCGATGCATCCTGGGAGGCCAGAAAGCTCATGACTATTTGGTGCCATTTCCGCTGTTGCTCCGACATATCCCAATGTTATCCTGTGGACATAGGAGAAATTCCCTTATCAACGGTAAGTTCTTACCATAACGTATATTTCTCAGTCGTCAGGACATTCACGCCGGAGAGTGGAGCCTCCATCCAGAAGTATTTCAACTCCTAGTGGACAAGTGGGGCCTACCAGATGTAGACCTGATGGCGTCTCGACACAATCACAAGGTCCGGTCTTCGGAGCAAGGACAAGGGATCCTCAAGCGGCATTCGTGGACGCACTGGCAATTCCAAGGAATTTTCGGATGCCTTACGTGTTCCCTCCTGTGTCACTCCTGCCCAGAGTAATAAGGAAGTTCAAGCAAGAAGGAGGAATCCTACTTCTGATTGCTCCAGCGTGGCCCAGACAGCATTGGTTCTCAGACCTACAGCGTCTCTCGTTAGATCGTCCCCTTCTGCTTCTGCAACGTCCAGACCTCCTCGTTCAGGGCTCTTGTGTATACCAGGATTTGGCTCGGCTGGCTTTGACGGCGTGGCTCTTGAAGCTTAAGTTCTGAGGCCAAAGGATTTTCTGAGGCGGTCGTTCAAACTATGTTGAAGGCCCGTAAGCCGGCTTCGGCTCAGATTTATCATAGGGTTTGGAATTCTTACTTTGCTTGGTGCGCATCTAACAATCATGATGCTTACAAGTTTAGTATGGTCAAACTTTTGGCTTTCCTGCAACAGGGCCTCGACTTAGGCCTTCGTCTGGCCTCCCTCAAGGTTTATATTTCTGCCTTGTTGGTATGGTTTCAGAGAAAAATTGCGACTCTGCCTGATGTTCATACGTTCACTCAGGGTGTTTTATGGATTCAACCTCCCTATGTCCCGACCGTGGCTCCTTGGGATTTGTCGGTGGTTCTGGAGGCCTTGCAAGAGTCTCTGTTTGAACCTCTTGAATCTGTGGACCTTAAGTGGCTTACTCTTAAGTTCTTGTTTCTGCTGGCTGTTGCCTCTGCTAGACGGGTTTCAGACTTGGGTGACTTTATCCTGTCTGTTACCTTTTCTGATTTTTCACTGTGACTGGTTGGTTCTTCGGACGCGCCCTGGTTAATTACCTAAGGTTGTGTCTTTCCACCTTTACCAAGAGATTGTGGTTCCAGCCTTTATCTCTCCTGAATTGTCTTCCAAAGAGCGGTCTTTGGGTGTGGTACGGGCTCTACGTATCTATGTGGACAGCCTTCGTTAGGAAGTCTGATTCTCTTTTCATACTTTTTGGTTTTCACAAACGTGGCTGGCCTGCGAATAAGCAGACGCTGGCCAGATGGATTAGAATGGTGATTGCACAAGCTTATGTACAGGCTGGTCTTCCAGCTCCTGCTACCATGAAAGCCCATTCTGCTCGGTCGGTTGGACCTTCTTGGGCGGCCCGCCATGGTGCGACCCTTGAACAATTGTGCAAGGCAGCTACGTGGTCCTCAGTGAACACGTACATAAGGTTCTATGCCTTCGATACTTCCGCCTCCCAGGATGCCTCCTTTGGACCCCAGGTTCTTGTGCCCGCTACAGTGCATCCCCTCCCATGAGGAACTGCTTTAGGACATACCCGAAGTTATCCCTGTGGAACCTAGTGTAGCCCACTGCAGAAAAGAAGATTTATGGTAAGAACTTACCTTTGTTAAATCAATTTCTGCGAGGTACACTGGGTTCCACAGGGCGCCCACCCTGACGCACTTAGCTTCTTTGGGTTTGTATGGCATTAGCCGCTGATACCTTCTTGTGTCCTGAGAATGTGGTGTATGTGGCTACTAATGGTTGTCGTCTCTTTTACCTGCTACTGCATTGTACTGGTTAACAAAACTGAGCTCCTGTGCATGGAGGCGGGGTTATACAGGTGGCAGCGCTGAGCATCTTGGGAACAGTCAAAGCTTTTAGGCTGTTGGTGCCTCGGATCAAGATCCTACTCTACACCCCCCGATGTTATCCCTGTGGAACCCAGTTTACATCGCAGAAAGAGATTTAACAAAGGTAAGTTCCATTTATTTCCATGAATGGTTGGTAGTGTGTCCAGTGCCTTGCTTTGGCCTACAATGTTGTTAAGACAGCCCTACCACTGGTAGATGCTCAATGCTATATAAGTAGGCTTTGACACATGCGCCCGAATCCTAAGGTGCATACAGCTCAGAATCGGGCACCGAATTTAGTTGCACCTACTTACTGAGGACATAGGCCCTCATTCCGAGTTGTTCGCTCGCAAGCTGCTTTTAGCAGCATTACACACGCTAAGCCGCCGCCTACTGGGAGTGAATCTTAGCTTAGCAAAATTGCGAACGAAAGATTCTCAAAATTGCGAATAGAAATTTCTAAGCAGTCTGAGTAGCTCGACACTTACTCTCCAACTGCGATCAGTTCAGTCAGTTTCGTTCCTGGTTTGACGTCACAAACACACCCAGAGTTCGCCCAGACACTCCCCCGTTTCTCCAGCCACTCCCGCGTTTTTCGCAGAAACGGCAGCGTTTTTTCTCACACACCCATAAAACGGCCAGTTTCCGCCCAGAAACACCCACTTCCTGTCAATCACACTCCGATCACCAGAACGAAGAAAAAACCTCGTAATGCCGTGAGTAAAATACCAAACTTCTTAGCAAATTTACTTGGCGCAGCCGCAGTGCGAACATTGCGCATGCGCAGTTTGCGGAAAATCGCTGCGATGCGATGAAAAATAACGAGCGAACAACTCGGAATGAAGGCCATAGAGTAAACATTCTTTTCTCTAACGTCCTAGTGGATGCTGGGGACTCCGTAAGGACCATGGGGAATAGACGGGCTCTGCAGGAGACAGGGCACTTTAAGAAAGAATTAGGAATACTGGTGTGCACTGGCTCCTCCCTCTATGTACCTCCTCCAGACCTCAGTTAGAATCTGTGCCCGGACAGAGCTGGGTGCACTTTAGTGAGCTCTCCTGAGCTTGCTAATAAGAAAGTATTTTGTTAGGTTTTTTATTTTCAGAGAGATCTGCTGGCAACAGACTCTCTGCTACGTGGGACTGAGGGGAGAGAAGCAAACCTACTAACTGCGGATAGGTCGTGCTTCTTAGGCTACTGGACACCATTAGCTCCAGAGGGATCGAACACAGGAACTCACCCTTGGTCGTCCGGTCCCGGAGCCGCGCCGCCGTCCCCCTCGCAGAGCCAGAAGGCAGAAGCCGGCGAGAGAAGCAAGAAGACTTCAAAATCGGCGGCAGAAGACTCCTGTCTTCATATGAGGTAGCGCACAGCACTGCAGCTGTGCGCCATTACTCCCACATTACACCCACACACTCCGGTCACTGTAGGGTGCAGGGCGCAGGGGGGGGCGCCCTGGGCAGCAATTAGAGACCTCTTGGCAAAGTGGGCATATATACAGTTGGGCACTGTATATATGCATGAGCCCCCGCCATTATTTTACACAAAATCGCGGGACAGAAGCCCGCCGCTGAGGGGGCGGGGCTTCTTCCTCAGCACTCACCAGCGCCATTTTCTCTCCACAGCTCCATTGAGAGGAAGCTCCCCAGGCTCTCCCCTGCAGAAGCACGATAGAAGAGGGTGAAAAAGAGAGGGGCGGCACATAAATTTGGCGTAAAAACAATGTATACAGTAGCTACTGGGTTAACACTACGTTACTGTGTGATTCCTGGGTCATATAGCGCTGGGGTGTGTGCTGGCATACTCTCTCTCTGTCTCTCCAAAGGGCCTTGTGGGGGAACTGTCTTCAAATAGAGCATCCCCTGTGTGTGTGGTGTGTCGGTACGTGTGTGTCGACATGTCTGAGGTAAAAGGCTCCCCTAAGGAGGAGATGGAGCTAATATGTGTGTGAGAGGGTGTCTCCGTCGACAACGCCGACACCTGTTTGGATATGTGTATGTGCTAAGGTGAATTTATTGCACAAAAGATTAGAGAACAGACAGGAAATCTACCCATGTCTGTCCCTATGGCGCAGAGACCTTCAGAGTCTCACAATGCTCACTATCCAAAATAATAGACACTGATATCGACACGGGGGTTGACTCCTGTGTCGACTACGATAATGCAAAGTTACAGCCAAAATGGCAGAAAAGTTTTCAATATATGATTATTGTAATAAAGATGATTTGCATATCACTGATGGCTCGTCTGCCCCTGACACAAGGGTACACATTTTAAGGGGAAGAAAGCTGAGGTAAATTTCCCTCCTCTCATGAGGAAAAGAGCGGGAATCTCCAGACAAGAGACTGCAGCTTCCCACAAAGAATTCTCAGGCAGTATCCTTTCCCCACTAGGGTCAGGATGTGATGGGAATCTTCCCCTAGGGTGTCATGTTTGCCCAAAAGGTAGCCCTAGCTA
This sequence comes from Pseudophryne corroboree, assembly GCF_028390025.1. NCBI lineage: Eukaryota > Metazoa > Chordata > Amphibia > Anura > Myobatrachidae > Pseudophryne > Pseudophryne corroboree. The sequence continues at coordinate 560,185,883 of NC_086445.1, forward strand.
TTCTCAGGGATCCTGCAGATAGCGTGCACATTTTGGTACACTACTCATACCGGCGATTGTGTCGGCATGGGTTTATAGCGCTGTGGGGGCGTGGACAGGTACCTTATCAGCAGAAATTGAGACCCTAGTATGTATGTGTGTATATATATATATATATATATATTAAAGATGCTGTCTTAAGAGATATATATCATAAAACATGCCCAAAGAGACATGAGTATACTGGGTCCTAGAGGCAAAGCTATGTCGATTTCTGCTTGACGTATCCTGTAGAATATACAATGGACAGATGATGCCAACTTAAGTGGCATATGGAAGGCTGAGGATGGTGTGGAGAAGGGTTCTCGGACCTGGTCTCCATAGCTATAGCTGGTAATTCTGATATTTTGCCTTATATTCCTGCACAGCCTAGGAAAGCACGTCATTATCAAATGCAGCCTTTCGAACAAAGAAACAAGAAAGTCTGAGGTGCGTCCTTTCTTGCCAGAGGCGGGGGCAGAGGAAACCAGCTGCACAACACAGCTAGTTCCCAGGAACAGAAGTCCTCCCCGGCCTCTACGAAAATCCACCGCATGTCGCTGGGGCTCCACAGGCGGAGCTAGGCCGGTGGGGGCACGCTTTCGTAAGTTCAGCCACAAGTGGGTTCACTCCCTGTTAGATCCCTGGGCAATAGATATTGTGTCTCAGGGATACAAGCTGGACTTTGAGAAGATGCCTCCTCACTGACGGCCCTGCCGGCTTCCCCCCCCCCCGAGAGGGAAACAGGGTTAACTGCAATTCACAAATTGTATCTTCAACAGGTGGTGGTCAAGGTTCTCCTCCTTCAACAAGGAGGGGGTTATTATTCGACCATGTTGTAGTCCCGAAACCAGATGGTTTGGTCAGACCCATATTGAATTTAAAATCCCTGAACATATACTTGAAAAGTTCAAGTTCAAGATGGAATCGCTCAGAGCGGTCATCGCAAGGGAGGGGGATTTTATGGTGTCTCTGGACATAAAGGATGCTTACCTTCATGTCCCCGTTGATCCACCTCATCAGGAGTACCTCAGATTTGTGGTATAGGATTGTCATTACCAATTCCAGACGTTGCCGTTTGGTTTGTCCACGGCACCGAGAATATTTACCAAGGTAATGGCAGTAATGATGGTGCTCCTGCGAAAGCAAGGAGTCACAATTATCCCATACTTGGACGATCTCCTCATAAAGGCGAGGTCCAGAGAGCAGTTGCTGATTAGTGTAGCACACTCTCGGGAAGTGTTACAACAGCACGGCTGGATTCTGAATATTCCAAAGTCGCAGCTGATTCCTACGACGCGTCTGCCCTTCCTGGGCATGATTCTGGAAGACCAGAAGAAGGTTTTCTCCCGACGGAGAAGGCTCAGGAACTCATGACACTGGTCAGAGACCTCTTAAAACCAAAACAGGTGTCGGTGCATCACTGCACGAGAGTCCTGGGAAAAATGGTGGCATCATACGAGGCCATTCCCTTCGGCAGGTTCCATGCGAGGACCTTTTCAATGGGATCTGTTGGCCAAGTGGTCCGGATCGCATCTACAGATGCATCGGCTGATCACCCTATCCCCCAGGGCCAGGGTGTCTCTTCTGTGGTGGCTGCAGAGTACTCACCTTCTCGAGGGCCGCAGGTTCGGCATTCAGGACTGGGTCCTGGTGACCACGGATGCAAGCCTCCGAGGGTGGGGGGCAGTCACTCAGGGAAGAAGTTTCCAAGGGCTCTGGTCAAGTCAGGAGACTTGCCTTCACATCAATATCCTGGAACTAAGGGCCATATACAACGCCCTAAGTCCAGCGGAGACCCTGCTTCGCAACCAATCGGTGCTGATTGAATCAGACAACATCACCGCAGTGGATCATGTAAACCGCCAAGGCGGCACAAGGAGCGGGGTGGCGATGGCGGAAGCCACCAGAATTCTTCGATGGGCAGAGAATCGCGTACGAGCACTGTCAGCAGTGTTCATTCCGGGAGTGGACAACTGGGAAGCAGACTTCCTCAGCAGGCACGACCTCCACCCGGGAGAGTGGGGACTTCATCAAGAAGTCTTCGCACAGATTGTAGGTCGGTGGGAACTGCCACAGGTGGACATGATGGCATCCCGCCTCATCAAAAAGCTACAGAGGTATTGCGCCAGGTCAAGAGACCCTCAGGCGATAACTGTAGACGCACTGGTGACACCGTGGATGTTCCAGTCGGGTTATGTGTTTCCTCCACTTCCTCTCATACCCAAGGTGCTGAGAATCATAAGAAAAAGAGGAGTGAGAACAATACTCATTGTTCTGGATTGGCCAAGAAGGACTTGGTATCCAGATCTGCAAGAAATGCTCACAGAGGACCCATGGCCTCTGCCTCTAAGACAGGACTTAGGGGCCCTGTCTATTCCAAGACTTACCGTGGCTGCGTTTGACGGCATGGAGGTTGAACGCCGGATCCTAGCAGAAAAGGGCATTCCGGATGAGGTTATTCCTACGCTGATAAAGGCTAGGAAGGACGTGACGGCTGAACATTATCACCGTATACGGCGAAAATATGTTGCTTGGTGTGAGGCCAGGAATGCCCCTACAGAGGAATTCCAGCTGGGCCGTTTCCTTCACTTCCTACAGTCGGGAGTGACTTTGGGCCTAAAATTGGAGTCCATTAAGGTCCAGGTTTCGGCCCTATCCCTTTTCTTTCAAAAAGAACTAGCTTCTCTACCTGAAGTTCAGACATCTGTAAAGGGAGTGCTGCATATTCAGCCCCCGTTTGTGCCTCCAGTGGCACCTTGGGATCTTTACGTGGTGTTGAGTTTCCTGAAATCACACTGGTTTGAGCCGCTTAAAACCGTGGAGTTAAAATATCTCACGTGGAAGGTGGTCATGCTATTAGCCTTGGCTTCGGCTAGGCGTGTGTCAGAATTGGCGGCTTTGTCACATAAAAGCCCCTATTTGGTTTTCCATATGGACAGGGCAGAATTGAGGACTCGTCCGCAATTTCTGCCAAATGTGGTGTCATCTTTTCATATGAACCAACCTATTGTGGTGCCTGTGGCTACTCGTGACTTGGAGGATTCAGAGTTACTGGATGTAGTCAGGGCTTTGAAGGTTTATGTAGCCAGAACGGCTAGAGTCAGGAAAACTGAGTCACTGTTTATCCTGTATGCATCCAACAAGCTGGGTGCTCCTGCTTTAAAGCAAACTATTGCTCACTGGATCTGTAACACGATCCAGCAGGCTCATTCTGCGGCTGGATTGCCGCTTCCAAAATCAGTAAAAGCCCACTCCACAAGGAAGGTGGGCTCTTCTTGGGCGGCTGCCCGAGGGGTCTCGGCATTACAGCTTTGCCGAGCGGCAACTTGGTCGGGTTCAAACACCTTTGCAAAGTTCTACAAGTTTGATACCCTGGCTGAGGAGGACCTTGTGTTTGCTCATTCGGTGCTGCAGAGTCATCCGCACTCTCCCGCCCATTTGGGAGCTTTGGTATAATCCCCATGGTCCTTACGGAGTCCCCAGCATCCACTAAGTGCGGACTTCTTCTGCAATACTTGTATATAGTTATTGCTTAAATAAGGGTTATGTTATGGTTGCATCAGGTTTGTCTGATGCTCTGTTGTTGTTCATACTGTTAACTGGGTAAGTTTATCACGAGTTATACGGTGTGATTGGTGTGGCTGGTATGAGTCTTACCCTGGATTCCAAAATCCTTTCCGTGTACTGTCAGCTCTTCCGGGCACAGTGTCCTTAACTGAGGTCTGGAGGAGGGACATAGAGGGAGGAGCCAGTGCACACCAGTATTCCTAATTCTTTCTTAAAGTGCCCTGTCTCCGGCGGAGCCCGTCTATTCCCCATGGTCCTTACGGAGTCCCCAGCATCCACTAAGGACTACGAGAAATAGATTTACCGGTAAGTAAAATCTTATTTTATTTGTTAGCTCAAATCTTCATATTTTATAGTTGCCATTTATTGGGGGATATCCTATTAGGCCCGGTAAAACATGGGGTGTGAAAAACATATGTTTTCACAATTTTTCCCGATGTTCCACTGATTTTTATTTTTATTTATTATTTATTTTTTTCTACAGGCTAACCAGATTGATCGCCTGTCAAAAAAAATGTCCTTTCTCCCGAAAATAAACAGGTGCAGTGAAACCTGTATGTTTTCGGTAGAAACAGCCCTGTTTTCGCACGGAAATGGGGATGTTTCTGGGGATTTGGTTTTGCCTGCCACAAAATCCCAGATGAGCGGGACAACCTGCAGCGTGCAATGCCCGCTGCAGCAGCAGCAGGCTGGGACTGCAGGCATCCGGAACCTGCCCTCGGCACAGCATCCCCTGGCGGAGACGCTGGGGCAGCGCCACGACCGCTGCCGGGGGCGGAGGACAGAGGGGGAGCGGCCATGTGACCGGAGGAGCAGCGCTGCACCTGGTACTGTCAGGAGCCGGCACCCGGTGCAGCTTCAGGTAACCCCAGATAAGCCATCACTCTTGCTGGCTTATCGGGGGTAATAGGATAGCCCCCAGCGGGACAATTAGCCCCGGTAAATTACAGAGGCTAATTGGATATCCCCCTAATACAGTTCATTAAATTTACAATGTATCAATATGTAACTGGCATGGAAAAGTACTGAGGTTCTTCTACTTTTTATTTCTGTACTGCTGGCATATACTACACTTACATTTGTTATGTTTGATTATGTACATAGGGGGTAATTCCAAGTTGATTGCAGCAGGAAATTTTTTAGCAGTTGGCCAAAACCATGGGGGGTCATTCCGAGTTGTTCGCTCGCAAGCTGCTTTTAGCAGCATTGCACACGCTAAGCCGCCGCCTACTGGGAGTGTATCTTAGCTTCTTAAAATTGCGAACAAAAGATTCGCATTATTGCGAAAATACATATCTGTGCAGTTTCTGAGTAGCTCGAGACTTACTCGGCATCTGCGATCAGTTCAGTGCTTGTCGTTCCTGGTTTGACGTCACAAACACAACCAGCGTTCGCCCAGACACTCCTCCGTTTCTCTAGCCACTCCCGCGTTTTTCCCAGAAACGGTAGCGTTTTTTCACACACTCCCATAAAACGGCCAGTTTCCGCCCAGAAACACCCACTTCCTGTCAATCACATTACGATCACCAGAACGAAGAAAAAAACGTGAGTAAAATTCCTAACTGCATAGCAAATTTACTTGGCGCAGTCGCAGTGCGGACATTGCGCATGCGCACTAAGCGGAAAATCGCTGCGATGCGAAGAAATTTACAGAGCGAACAACTCGGAATGACCCCCCCATGTGCACTGCAGGGGAGGCAGATATAACATTTGCAGAGAGAGTTATAGGCCCTACACACTTGGCGATATTCTGAAAGATATGAACGATCTCGTTCATAAATGAACGAGACCTCGTTCATATCTTTCAGTGTGGAGACTTAAGCGATGAACGATGCGCGTCCCCGCGCTCGTTCATCGCTGGTCTCCCGTCGGCTGTGCATGCAGGCCAATATGGACGATCTCGTCCATATTTGCCTGCACTTCAATGCAGCCGGGTGACGGGGGGAGTGAAGAAACTTCACTCCCCCCGTCACTGCCCCCCCGCCGCCGGGTCGCTCGTCGGCCGTATCGGCCGTCGGGCACCTCGGCGGCACATCGCCAAGTGAGTAGGGCCCATTAGATTTGGGTGTGGTGAGTTCAATCTGCAATCTAAATTGCAGTGTAAAAATAAAGCAGCCAGTATTTGCCCTGCACAGAAACAAAATAACCCACCCAAATCTAACTCTCTCTGCAAATGTTATATCTGCCCTCCCTGCAGTGCACATGGTTTTGCCCAACTGCTAAAAAATTTCCTGCTGCGATCAACTTGGAATTACCCCCTTAGTGGGTAACTTAAAAGCAACAAAAAAAAAAAAAAAAGAAGTGGATCTCCAGTTTATTCAGATGCAATTACAGGTCCCAGGGGAGACTTTATAAAGACCTTTAGTGTTTGCAAAAGCGCGTATTTTACCCTGTTTTGAGGACTGGGGACTCACATTTCTAAAATGGGTCAGTCCCTAGAACGCGCTCCAAGGCAGCCAATCCCTAATGGTGCATCTGGCTCAGCATGAAAGTCCCATGTCCTGTACCAGGACGGCATGCTCCACTGTGTCTTACATGAGGCTGAAGGGTTGTGACAGTCAGCCGGTGACTGTATGGTATACACTGTGGGTGGGTGTAACAGCTGGGCTTTGTGTGGCGGCTGAGTGTTCCGGCGGCGAGGTGCCGAGAGGGCTGAGTGTTCCCGCAGCTGGCGAAGGGGGTGGGGGGTTTCTAAGTGTTGCCGCGGCCGGGGAGTCTGCGTGCGCAGAGGCTGGGCTGTACGGGTACCTCTCCCGCAGTGGCGGGAAAGATCCGGATGCTCAGTGTTCCCATGGGGTGAGTGGGTATGGGACATCAGAGCCGGCCCTACGAATAGGCATTGTAAGCAAATGGAATGCCCTGTGGGCATCCCAAGCATAGAGCCAGCATCTTCTCTATGCGCTCTAGTCTGCTTGCTTCTCCCCCGACTCTTCTCTTGAGATCGGTAAGGGGGAAAGTGTCTGTGTGCCCTGACAGGAATCTCCGCCTCTCAGCCATCACTGCAGCGGAGCCCCACCGATGCCATGGCTTCTCTTGTAAGCTTCAGCCACTGCCTGGTGATCAAGCAGTGCTTTTACCGCTGATGACTGCACCGCTGCAAGCTGGCTTCAACTCTATCTTCACTCTGCAGAGCTCCAGGTCACCACTACTGTACTGTAATCAGCACAGTTAAAGCGCCTCCACCAGCTTAGGCAACACAGTGGTGACCAAAGGCAGCGGGGAACCCAAGAGGGGAGAGCTGGTACAGAGGGGAGAGATGACACAGAGGGGTCATATGTCACAGAGGGGAGAGATGGCATAGATGTCTGATATGACAGAGGGGAAAGATGGTACAGATGGGTGAAATGTGACAGAGGAGACAGATGTCACAGAGGGGAGAGATGGCACAGGTGGCTGATTTAACACAGAGGGGAGAGATGGTACAGATGCCTGATATGAGACAGAGGGGAGAGATGGTACACATGGGTGAAATGTGACAGAGGAGACAGATGTCACAGAGGGGAGAGATGGCACAGGTGGCTGATATGACAGAGGGGAGAGATGGTACAGATGGGTGAAATGTGACAGAGGAGACAGATGTCACAGAGGGAAGAGATGGCACAGATGGCTGATATGACAGAGGGGAGAGATGGTACAGATGGGTGAAATGTGACAGAGGAGACAGATGTCACAGAGGGGAGAGATGGCACAGGTGGCTGATATGACAGAGGGGAGAGATGGTACAGATGGGTGAAATGTGACAGAGGGGAGAGATGGCACAGATGGCTGATATGACAGAGGGGAGAGATGGTACAGATGGCTGATATAACAGAGAGGGGAGAGATGGTACAGATGTATGATATGACAGAGAGGGGAGAGATGGCATAGATGGCTGATATGACACAGAGGGGAGAGATGGTACCGATGGGTGAAATGTGACAGAGGAGACAGATGTCACAGAGGGGAGAGATGGCACAGGTGGCTGATATGACAGAGGGGAGAGATGGTACAGATGGGTGAAATGTGACAGAGGAGACAGATGTCACAGAGGGAAGAGATGGCACAGGTGGCTGATATAACACAGAGGGGAGAGATGGTACAGATGCCTGATATGACACAGAGGGGAGAGATGGTACAGATGGGTGAAATGTGACAGAGGAGACAGATGTCACAGAGGGGGAGAGATGGCATAGATGTCTGATATGACAGAGGGGAGAGATGGTACAGATGGGTGAAATGTGACAGAGGAGACAGATGTCACAGAGGGGAGAGATGGCACAGATGGCTGATATGACAGAGGGGAGAGATGGTACAGATGGGTGAAATGTGACAGAGGAGACAGATGTCACAGAGGGGAGAGATGGCACAGATGGCTGATAAGACAGAGATGGGAGAGATGGTACAGATGCATGATATGACAGAGAGGGGAGAGATGGCATAGATGGCTGATATGACACAGAGGGGAGAGATGGTACAGATGGGTGAAATGTGACCGAGGAGACAGATGTCACAGAGGGGAGAGATGGCACAGATGGCTGATATGACAGAGAGGGGAGAGATGGCACAGATGGCTGATATGACACAGTGGAGAGATGGTACAGATGGCTGATATGACAGAGGGGAGAGATGGTACAGATGCATGATATGACAGAGAGGGGAGAGATGGCATAGATGGCTGATATGACAGAGAGGGGAGAGATGGTACAGATGGCTGATATAACACAGAGGGGAGAGATGGTACAGATGGCTGATATGACACAGAGGGGAGAGATGGTACAGATGGCTGATATGACACAGAGGGGAGAGATGGTACAGATAGGTGAAATGTGACAGAGGAGACAGATGTCACAGAGGGGAGAGATGGCACAGGTGGCTGATTTAACACAGAGGGGAGAGATGGTACAGATGCCTGATATGAGACAGAGGGGAGAGATGGTACACATGGGTGAAATGTGACAGAGGAGACAGATGTCACAGAGGGGAGAGATGGCACAGGTGGCTGATATGACAGAGGGGAGAGATGGTACAGATGGGTGAAATGTGACAGAGGAGACAGATGTCACAGAGGGAAGAGATGGCACAGGTGGCTGATATAACACAGAGGGGAGAGATGGTACAGATGCCTGATATGACACAGAGGGGATAGATGGTACAGATGGGTGAAATGTGACAGAGGAGACAGATGTCACAGAGGGGAGAGATGGCATAGATGTCTGATATGACAGGGGAGAGATGGTACAGATGGGTGAAATGTGACAGAGGAGACAGATGTCACAGAGGGGAGAGATGGCACAGATGGCTGATATGACAGAGGGGAGAGATGGTACAGATGTATGATATGACAGAGAGGGGAGAGATGGCATAGATGGCTGATATGACACAGAGGGGAGAGATGGTACAGATGGCTAATATGACACAGAGGGGAGAGATGGTACAGATGGGTGAAATGTGACAGAGGAGACAGATGTCACAGAGGGGAGAGATGGTACAGATGGGTGAAATGTGACAGAGGGGAGAGATGGCACAGATGGCTGATATGACAGAGGGGAGAGATGGTACAGATGGCTGATATAACAGAGAGGGGAGAGATGGTACAGATGTATGATATGACAGAGAGGGGAGAGATGGCATAGATGGCTGATATGACACAGAGGGGAGAGATGGTACAGATGGGTGAAATGTGACAGAGGAGACAGATGTCACAGAGGGGAGAGATGGCACAGGTGGCTGATATGACAGAGGGGAGAGATGGTACAGATGGGTGAAATGTGACAGAGGAGACAGATGTCACAGAGGGAAGAGATGACACAGGTGGCTGATATAACACAGAGGGGAGAGATGGTACAGATGCCTGATATGACACAGAGGGGAGAGATGGTACAGATGGGTGAAATGTGACAGAGGAGACAGATGTCACAGAAGGGGAGAGATGGCATAGATGTCTGATATGACAGAGGGGAGAGATGGTACAGATGGGTGAAATGTGACAGAGGAGACAGATGTCACAGAGGGGAGAGATGGCACAGATGGCTGATATGACAGAGGGGAGAGATGGTACAGATGGGTGAAATGTGACAGAGGAGACAGATGTCACAGAGGGGAGAGATGGCACAGATGGCTGATAAGACAGAGATGGGAGAGATGGTACAGATGCATGATATGACAGAGAGGGGAGAGATGGCATAGATGGCTGATATGACACAGAGGGGAGAGATGGTACAGATGGGTGAAATGTGACCGAGGAGACAGATGTCACAGAGGGGAGAGATGGCACAGATGGCTGATATGACAGAGAGGGGAGAGATGGCACAGATGGCTGATATGACACAGTGGAGAGATGGTACAGATGGCTGATATGACAGAGGGGAGAGATGGTACAGATGCATGATATGACAGAGAGGGGAGAGATGGCATAGATGGCTGATATGACACAGAGGGGAGATATGGTACAGATGCCTGATATGACACAGAGGGGAGAGATGGCACAGATGGCTGATATGACAGAGAGGGGAGAGATGGTACAGATGGCTGATATAACACAGAGGGGAGAGATGGTACAGATGGCTGATATGACACAGAGGGGAGAGATGGTACAGATGGCTGATATGACACAGAGGGGAGAGATGGTACAGATAGGTGAAATGTGACAGAGGAGACAGATGTCACAGAGGGGAGAGATGGCACAGGTGGCTGATTTAACACAGAGGGGAGAGATGGTACAGATGCCTGATATGAGACAGAGGGGAGAGATGGTACACATGGGTGAAATGTGACAGAGGAGACAGATGTCACAGAGGGGAGAGATGGCACAGGTGGCTGATATGACAGAGGGGAGAGATGGTACAGATGGGTGAAATGTGACAGAGGAGACAGATGTCACAGAGGGAAGAGATGGCACAGGTGGCTGATATAACACAGAGGGGAGAGATGGTACAGATGCCTGATATGACACAGAGGGGAGAGATGGTACAGATGGGTGAAATGTGACAGAGGAGATGTTACAAACCTGCAGCGGCCGCGGCGGCCGCGCTTGTCCCTACGGGTGGTCTGGTCTGCCCGGCGCCTCGTTCCCCCTGGCGGTCTCCGGATTCAGTGGCGGGTCGGCGCTACTCCCCGGCGGCTTCCCGGAAGCAGGGACGCCGCCATCGCAAGTGAGGGCAAGCAGGCGGAGCAGGTCTGACGTCACCTGCCTGCTCCGTCAATCAGGCTGGGGCGGGGAGTTTAAAAGCGGATACCAGGCAGAGATCCGGTGCCTGAGTATCTTCATTTCTCCTTCGGAAGCTGTGATTCCAGAGCTCCCTCGTCCTGTGCCTCCAAGCATCCTGTGCCTCCAAGCTCGTCCTGTGCCTCCAAGCATCCTGTACCTCCAAGCATCCTGTGCCTCCAAGCTCGTCCTGTGCCTCCAAGCATCCTGTACCTCCAAGCATCCCGTGCCTCCAAGCACCTCCGTGCCTCCAAGCACCTCCGTGCCTCCAAGCACCTCCGTGCCTCCAAGCACCCCGTGCCTCCAAGCACCTCCGTGCCTCCAAGCACCTCCGTGCCTCCAAGCACCTCCGTGCCTCCAAGCACCTCGTGCCTCCAAGCACCTCCGTGCCTCCAAGTACCTCCGTGCCTCCAAGTACCCTCGTGCCTTCAAGCACCTCCGTGCCTCCAAGCACCTCGTGCCTCCAAGCACCTCCGTGCCTCCAAGCACCTCCGTGCCTCCAAGCACCTCCGTGCCTCCAAGCACCTCGTGCCTCCAAGCATCTCCGTACCTCCAGGGGCCTCCTAGCACGCCCTGTACTTCCAGCACCTCAGAACCCCAATACCGCGGAGCCTCCGACATCACGGTACCTCTAATATCTCAGTACCCCAGCCTTCAGTATTTCTACGAGTCTTGTCTTACAGGAGACCGTCAAGAACTCCTCTGTGCCTCCCGCCTGCCGACGTAGTCCTGCATGAGGAAGTCCTACATCCGGCCATCCCTACTGCGACCCAGTGGCGGTTCCTCTTCCCGGTCATCGGAAGAAGCCCCGAGTCCACAACACTCCCAAACCAGGTCAGTGATAGTATACTCAGGCCAAATGGACTCGGGGATTCGGAACACGGACTCGAGTGCCATCCAGAACCTGGCTTCCCGAGTACAAAGTCAGGAGGCGGCGCAAGGCCAGGTGATGCAGTACCTCCAGCAGTTGTCCGGACGTCTGGATCAGATCCAGGCGTCTCTGGCCTCAGTAATTCCGGCTCCTGCTCCAGTGGTCGCACCAGTTGTCGTTGCCAGTAATGTTCAACCATCGGCTGGTATCACTCCACGTCTTCAGTTGCCTACTCCGTCCCGCTATAATGGGAATCCCAAAAATTGCCGCGGTTTCTTGAACCAATGCGAGGTACATTTCGAGCTACTTGCACACAACTTTCCTACAGACCGGTCCAAGGTAGCATATATCATTTCTTTATTGGAAGGTTCTGCTCTGGATTGGGTGTCTCCACTATGGGAACGGTCCGATCCCATGGTTTCCAACTATACCAACTTCATCTCGTCCTTTCGAAGGATTTTCGACGAACCCGGCAGAATGACCACGGCTTCTTCCGATTTGCTCCATGTTCGGCAAGGCGCCCGTTCCGTGGGCCAGTATGTGGTTCATTTCCAGACCATTGCTTCCGAACTACGCTGGAATAATGACGCCCTGAGAGCTGCCTTCTGGAACGGTCTTTCCGACCGGCTGAAAGATGAGCTGGTTACTAGAGATCTGCCGGATCCATTAGAAGATTTGATTTCTCTGTGCGTCAAGGTGGATCTTCGGATGCAAGAGCGTGGAAGAGAACGTAGCCATTCAGATCGTCCCAGGCTCCGGAATCCTACTCCTAGGCCGGTGGCCTCACCTAGCTCAGATGAGCCCATGCAAATTAACCGCTCCCGACTGTCTCCAGAAGAACGACAGCGTCGTCGTGAGGGTAAACTCTGCCTTTACTGTGGAGCCGCAGATCATTTTCTTAAATCTTGTAAAGTCCGTCCGGGAAACGGGCAGTCCTAGCTTGTTCCGGAGGAGTCAAGCTGGGAGTTGCGACAAAAGCTTCTCCAACTTCGGACTGTTTGCTTCCAGTAACTCTAGTCTCCAACTCAGTCTCCAAGTCTTGTGAAGCCCTATTGGACTCCGGAGCTGCGGGGAACTTCGTTTCTTCCATCTGTGCCCAAAGTTTGGGTTTGAAGTTACGGCCTATCAAGCGGCCAATCTCACTGACGGCTATCAATGGGACTAGAATTGCCAAAGGTCTTATAAGGTGGCGCACGGGGCCAGTTAAGCTGCAGGTCGGGGCTCTACATCAGGAAGATTTGGAACTCTTGGTAATCCCAGAAATGTCCCATGATCTGGTTCTTGGAATACCTTGGCTAAAAAGTCATAATCCCCACATCGACTGGAAGTCGTCACAAATTCTGTCCTGGAGTTCCTTTTGTCACACTAATTGTCTTACTCCTGTCTGTCCGCTCCGTGTCACTTCCAAGACGGATGAAGAGCACATTCCGGAGGCATATCAAGGGTACAAGGACGTGTTTTCGGAACAAGCTGCGGACCTATTACCACCTCACAGGCCTTGGGACTGCTCTATTGACCTTGTCCCAGGGAAGACGCCACCCCGTGGTCGCACATATCCTCTGTCTCTTCCTGAGACCCAAGCCATGTCGGAGTATATTAAGTCCAATCTGCTCAAAGGATTCATTCGCCCCTCTTCCTCCCCTGCTGGTGCAGGCTTCTTTTTTGTGAAGAAAAAAGACGGAGGGTTGAGACCATGCATCGACTACCGCGGCCTAAATGACATTACTATTAAGAATAAGTACCCTTTGCCACTAATCACAGAGTTATTTGATAGGGTTCGTGGGGCCCGCATTTTTTCCAAACTCGACTTGAGAGGAGCTTATAATCTTATACGCATCCGAGAGGGGGATGAATGGAAGACTGCCTTTAATACCCGAGATGGGCATTACGAATACTTGGTGATGCCATTTGGTCTTAGTAATGCTCCCGCGGTTTTCCAGGGATTCGTCAATGAAATCTTTCGTGATATGCTGTATCAGAGCGTTGTGGTATATTTGGACGACATATTGATTTTTTCCAAGAATCTTGTCGAACACAGGTTACAAGTCAAAGAAGTACTACACCGTTTACGAGAGAATCATCTCTACGCCAAGCTCTCCAAGTGTACATTTGAAGTAACATCTATTCCGTTCCTCGGTTATGTCATCTCGGGGACGGAGCTTCGCATGGATCCGGAAAAGTTATCTGCCATTCGTGACTGGACTCAACCTCTTTCCCTGAAAGCAATACAAAGATTCCTGGGCTTTGCGAACTACTACAGGAAATTCATTAAGGGTTTCTCCACCATTGTTGCGCCCATTACTGCCCTGACGAGGAAGAGTTCCAATCCTAGTCTGTGGTCCCCGGAAGCCATTTTAGCTTTTTCTCGTTTAAAATTAGCCTTCATGACGGCTCCAGTTCTCAAACAACCAGATTTCGATGAACCCTTCTTCTTAGAAGTTGATGCGTCTTCAGTCGGAGTTGGGGCTGTTCTCTCCCAGTATTCCTCTGATAAGAAACTACATCCGTGTGGCTTCCATTCTCGTAAGTTCTCTCCGGCCGAACGGAACTACACTATTGGAGACCAGGAACTCTTGGCAATCAAGTCTGCCTTGGAAGAATGGAGATATCTTCTGGAAGGGGCTAAACACGTGTTTACTATCTACACAGATCACAAGAATTTGCTGTACATCAAATCCGCACAGTGCTTGAATCCTCGCCAGGCAAGATGGGCACTTTTCTTTTCCCGATTCTCGTTCATTATCAAGTACCGGGCCGGGAGTCTCAATATTAAAGCAGATGCACTTTCTCGTTCACAAGTTTCCTCTGACGAGGATGAACCTCCGGAGCGGGGTTTAATTCTGAATCCAGTTTCTGTCTCTGTTGCTTTAACTACTCCAGCTCCTCCTCCTGGAAGAATGTCCGTACCAGCTAGATTCCGCTCAAGGATACTACTGTGGGTCCATAACTCCAAGTTTTCCGGTCATCCCGGCGCTCAGAAGATGTACAAGTTTCTGCAAAGATCTTACTGGTGGAACACCATGAGGAAGGATGTACAAGATTGCGTTAATTCCTGTCCCCAATGTACACAACACAAATCTCCTCGTTTGCCTCCTGCAGGGTTACTTCGTCCTCTGCCTATCCCTGTGAGACCCTGGACTCACATTTCCATGGACTTCGTCACTGACCTGCCCTGTTCCAAAGGTTTCAACACCGTTTGGGTTATCGTTGACCGTTTTTCGAAGATGGCACACTTTGTGCCCTTGACTGGTCTTCCAACAGCACCGAAACTGGCACTACTGTTTATCCGAGAACATTTTCGTTTGCATGGGTTGCCACAAGAGATTGTTTCTGACCGAGGAGTACAGTTCACCGCCAGGTTTTGGAAAGCCCTTTGTTCGACTCTGCAAATCAAACTTAAGTTTTCGTCTGCTTATCATCCCCAAACAAATGGACAAACGGAACGTGTCAATCAGGATCTAGAGACTTTTCTTCGTCTGTACCTCTCTCCTTCACAGGACAATTGGGTGGAGTTGCTGCCTTGGGCGGAGTTTGCCCACAACCATTTGTTTCATTCTTCCACTGGGGAATCACCATTTTTCGTCAATTACGGGTTCCATCCCCGTGTTCCGGAATTTCCAAGCCTTCCGTTAGTAGAGGTTCCTGCTGTAGTATCCACTCTACGACACTTTGGACAAATTTGGAGGAAGGTTCATGCCAATCTTAAGCAGGTTTCGGCTCGGTACAAGTTCTTCGCAGATAAGAAACGGCGAGCTGCACCTCAATATAAAGTTGGGGACAGGGTATGGCTGTCCACACGGAACCTCCGGCTGAAGGTGCCTACCATGAAATTCGCTCCAAGGTTCATCGGGCCCTACCCTGTGCTAAAAGTCTTAAATCCTGTGGTCTGTAAACTGGGTTTGCCTGCCCATCTTCGAGTACCTAACGCCTTTCATGTTTCTCTACTCCGTCCCCTCGTTCTGAATCGGTTCCACTCAGCACTCCCTAGGTCAACGTCAGTAGTGGCAGAAGCCGGAGCAGAGTTTGAAATCAAAGCTATTCTTGACTCCCGTTATCTTCATAAAAAATTACAGTACTTGGTGGACTGGAAGGGTTACGGTCCTGAGGAAAGAAGTTGGATTGGAGCTACTGAAGTAATGGCTCCTCGTCTGATTCGGATCTTCCACTCCAAACATCCGACTAAGCCCGGGAAGTGTCCAGGGGCCACTCCTGGAGGAGGGGGTACTGTTACAAACCTGCAGCGGCCGCGGCGGCCGCGCTTGTCCCTACGGGTGGTCTGGTCTGCCCGGCGCCTCGTTCCCCCTGGCGGTCTCCGGATTCAGTGGCGGGTCGGCGCTACTCCCCGGCGGCTTCCCGGAAGCAGGGACGCCGCCATCGCAAGTGAGGGCAAGCAGGCGGAGCAGGTCTGACGTCACCTGCCTGCTCCGTCAATCAGGCTGGGGCGGGGAGTTTAAAAGCGGATACCAGGCAGAGATCCGGTGCCTGAGTATCTTCGTTTCTCCTTCGGAAGCTGTGATTCCAGAGCTCCCTCGTCCTGTGCCTCCAAGCATCCTGTGCCTCCAAGCTCGTCCTGTGCCTCCAAGCATCCTGTACCTCCAAGCATCCTGTGCCTCCAAGCTCGTCCTGTGCCTCCAAGCATCCTGTACCTCCAAGCATCCCGTGCCTCCAAGCACCTCCGTGCCTCCAAGCACCTCCGTGCCTCCAAGCACCTCGTGCCTCCAAGCACCTCCGTGCCTCCAAGTACCTCCGTGCCTCCAAGTACCCTCGTGCCTTCAAGCACCTCCGTGCCTCCAAGCACCTCGTGCCTCCAAGCACCTCCGTGCCTCCAAGCACCTCCGTGCCTCCAAGCACCTCCGTGCCTCCAAGCACCTCGTGCCTCCAAGCATCTCCGTACCTCCAGGGGCCTCCTAGCACGCCCTGTACTTCCAGCACCTCAGAACCCCAATACCGCGGAGCCTCCGACATCACGGTACCTCTAATATCTCAGTACCCCAGCCTTCAGTATTTCTACGAGTCTTGTCTTACAGGAGACCGTCAAGAACTCCTCTGTGCCTCCCGCCTGCCGACGTAGTCCTGCATGAGGAAGTCCTACATCCGGCCATCCCTACTGCGACCCAGTGGCGGTTCCTCTTCCCGGTCATCGGAAGAAGCCCCGAGTCCACAACACTCCCAAACCAGGTCAGTGATAGTAGACAGATGTCACAGAGGGGAGAGATGGCATAGATGTCTGATATGACAGGGGAGAGATGGTACAGATGGGTGAAATGTGACAGAGGAGACAGACGTCACAGAGGGGAGAGATGGCACAGATGGCTGATATGACAGAGGGGAGAGATGGTACAGATGGGTGAAATGTGACAGAGGAGACAGATGGCACAGATGGCTGATATGACAGAGGGGAGAGATGGTACAGATGGGTGAAATGTGACAGAGGAGACAGATGTCACAGAGGGGAGAGATGGCACAGATGGCTGATATGACGATATGACAGAGATGGGAGAGATGGTACAGATGCATGATATGACAGAGAGGGGAGAGGTGGCATAGATGGCTGATATGACACAGAGGGGAGAGATGGTACAGATGGGTGAAATGTGACAGAGGAGACAGATTTCACAGGAGAGATTGCACAGATGGCTGATATGACACAGAGAGGTCATATGTCACAGAGGGGAGAGATGGCACAGATGGCTGATATGACACAGAGGGGAGAGATGGTACAGATGGGTGAAATGTGACAGAGGAGACAGATGTCACAGAGGGGAGAGATGGCACAGGTGCTGATATGACAGAGGGGAGAGATGGTACAGATGGCTGATATGACAGAGGGGAGAGATGGTACAGATGCATGATATGATAGAGAGGGGAGAGATGGCATACATGGCTGATATGACACAGAGGGGAGAGATGGTACAGATGGCTGATATGACAGAGGGGAGAGATGGTACAGATGGCTGATATGACACAGAGGGGAGAGTTGGTGCAGATGGGTGCAATGTGACAGAGGAGACAGATGTCACAGAGGGGAGAGATGGCACAGATGGCTGATATGACAGAGAGGGGAGAGATGGTACAGATGGCTGATATGACACAGAGGGGAGAGATGGTACAGATGGCTGTTATGACACAGAGGGGAGAGATGGTATAGATGGTTGATATGACAGAGGGGAGAGATGGTACAGATGGCTGATATGACAGAGGGGAGAGATGGTACAGATGCATGATATGATAGAGAGGGGAGAGATGGCATAGATGGCTGATATGACACAGAGGGGAGAGATGGTACAGATGGTTGAAATGTGACAGAGGAGACAGATGTCACAGAGGGGAGAGATGGCACAGATGGCTGATATGACAGAGAGGGGAGAGATGGTACAGATGGCTGATATGACACAGAGGGGAGAGATGGTACAGATGGCTGATATGACACAAAGGGGAGAGATGGTACAGATGGCTGATATGACAGAGGGGAGAGATGGTACAGATGGCTGATATGACACAGAGGGGAGAGATGGTACAGATGCATGATATGACAGAGAGGCGAGAGATGGCATAGATAGCTGATATGACACAGACGGGAGAGATGGTACAGATGGGTGAAATGTGACAGAGGAGACAGATGTCACAGAGGGGCGAGATGGCACAGATGGCTGATATGACAGAGGGGAAAGATGGTACAGATGGCTGATATGACACAGAGGGGAGAGATGGTACAGATGCATGATATGACAGAGAGGTGAGAGATGGCATAGATGGCTGATATGACACTGAGGGGAAAGATGGTACAGATGGGTGAAATGTGACAGAGGAGACAGATGTTACAGAGGGGAGAGATGGCACAGATGGCTGATATGACAGAGAGGGGAGAGATGGTATAGATGGCTCATATGACACAGAGGGGAGAGATGGTACAGATGGCTGATATGACACAGAGAGGAGAGATGGTACAGATGGCTGATATGACAGAGAGGGGAGAGATGGTATAGATGGCTGATATGACACAGAGGGGAGAGATGGTACAGATAGGTGAAATGTGACAGAGGAGACAGATTTCACAGGAGAGATTGCACAGATGGCTAATATGACACAGAGAGGTCATATGTCACAGAGGGGAGAGATGGCACAGATGGCTGATATGACACAGAGGGCAGAGATTGCCCAGATGGCTGATATGAAACAGATGGGAGAGATGGTACAGATGGGTAAAATTGCACTAAGGGGTGAAATGTGACAGAGGGGAGAGAGGTCACAGGCATATAGCGGTGCGATGGCACAGAAGGGTGACAAGGCACAAAGGGGAGAGATGGCACAGAGGGATTTACATTTTAATAAAACAGTGGACCCCAATTTTATAAAGGACCCATTTTTCTGGTCCGTGCGATCAGTGGACCTTGTTTTGTATAGACCACAGAAATTACTTTGGTGGCATCTTTCTGGAGAGCTGTCCACCACTAAGTTTTTATACAATTTCTAATGTTTTGTTTTGACACAGAATCCAGGAAGTTTAGAATATAGGGCCTATGTAACTTTAATTGAAGTTCCATCTCTACAAAATAATTATCTGGATGAATCTTTACAGAACTGCTTGAGTAAGAATTTCAGAAGAGTCATCCAAGATTTCAGATGACAGAAAAAATAAGAATTTACTCACCGGTAATTCTATTTCTCGTAGTCCGTAGTGGATGCTGGGAACTCCGTAAGGACCATGGGGAATAGCGGGCTCCGAAGGAGGCTGGGCACTCTAGAAAGATTTATGACTACCTGGTGTGCACTGGCTCCTCCCACTATGACCCTCCTCCAAGCCTCAGTTAGGACACCGTGCCCGGACGAGCAGACATAATAAGGAAGGATTTAGAATCCCGGGTAAGACTCTTACCAGCCACACCAATCACACCGTACAACTCGTGATACTATATCCAGTTTGACAGTATGAAAACAACTGAGCCTCTCAACAGATGGCTCAACAATAACCCTTTAGTTAACAATAACTATTTACAAGTATTGCAGACAATCCGCACTTGGGATGGGCGCCCAGCATCCACTACGGACTACGAGAAATAGAATTACCGGTGAGTAAATTCTTATTTTCTCTAACGTCCTAGTGGATGCTGGGAACTCCGTAAGGACCATGGGGATTATACCAAAGCTCCCAAACGGGCGGGAGAGTGCGGATGACTCTGTAGCACCGAATGAGAGAACTCCAGGTCCTCCTCAGCCAGGGTATCAAATTTGTAGAATTTTGCAAATGTGTTTGCTCGGCAAAGTTGTAAAGCCGAGACCCCTCGGGCAGCCGCCCAAGATGAGCCCACCTTCCTTGTGGAATGGGCATTTACAGATTTTGGCTGTGGCATGCCTGCCACAGAATGTGCAAGCTGAATTGTACTACAAATCCAGCGAGCAATAGACTGTTTAGAAGCAGGAGCACCCAGCTTGTTGGGTGCATACAGGATAAACAGCGAGTCAGATTTTCTGACTCCAGCCGTCCTGGAAACATATATTTTCAGGGCCCTGACAACGTCTAGCAACTTGGAGTCCTCCAAATCCTTAGTAGCCGCAGGCACCACAATAGGCTGGTTCAGGTGAAACGCTGACACCACCTTAGGGAGAAACTGGGGATGAGTCCTCAATTCTGCCCTATCCATATGGAAAATCAGATAAGGGCTTTTACATGATAAAGCCGCCAATTCTGATACTCGCCTGGCTGAAGCCAAGGCCAATAACATGACCACTTTCCACGTGAGATATTTCAGATCCACGGTTTTTAGTGGCTCAAACCAATGTGATTTTAAGAAACTCAACATCACGTTGAGATCCCAAGGTGCCACAGGAGGCACAAATGGGGGCTGAATATGCAGCACTCCTTTCACAAATGTCTGAACTTCAGGTACTGAAGCTAGTTCTTTTTGAAAGAAAATCGACAGAGCCGAGATCTGTACTTTAATGGAGCCTAGTTTTAGGCCCATATTCACTCCTGCTTGCAGGAAATGCAGAAATCGACCTAGTTGAAATTCCTCTGTTGGGGCCTTTTTGGCCTCGCACCATGCAACATATTTGCGCCATATGCGGTGATAATGCTTTGCCGTAACATCTTTCCTGGCCTTAATAAGCGTAGGAATGACTTCTTCCGGAATACCCTTTTCCTTTAGGATCCGGTGTTCAACCGCCATGCCGTCAAACGCAGCCGCGGTAAGTCTTGGAACAGACAGGGCCCCTGTTGTAGCAGGTCCTGTCTGAGCGGTAGAGGCCACGGGTCCTCTGAGAGCATCTCTTGAAGTTCCGGGTACCACGCTCGTCTTGGCCAATCCGGAACCACGAGAATGGTGTTTACTCCTCGCTTTCTTATTATTCTCAATACCTTTGGTATGAGAGGCAGAGGAGGGAACACATAAACCGACTGGTACACCCACGGTGTCACTAGAGCGAACACAGCTATCACCTGAGGGTCCCTTGACCTGGCGCAATATCTTTTTAACTTTTTGTTGAGGCGGGACGCCATCATGTCCACCTGTGGTTTTTCCCAACGGTTTACCAGCATCTGGAAGACTTCTGGATGAAGTCCCCACTCTCCCGGGTGGAGGTCGTGTCTGCTGAGGAAGTCTGCTTCCCAGTTGTCCACTCCCGGAATGAACACTGCTGACAGTGCTAGTACATGATTCTCCGCCCATCGGAGAATTCTTGTGGCTTCCGCCATCGCCATCCTGCTTCTTTGCCGCCCTGTCGATTTACATGGGCGACTGCCGTGATGTTGTCTGACTGGATCAGCACCGGCTGGTGTAGGAGCAGGGATTTTGCTTGACTTAGGGCATTGTAGATGGCCCTTAGTTCCAGAATATTTATGTGAAGGGAAGTCTCCTGACTCGACCATAGTCCTTGGAAGTTTCTTCCCTGTGTGACTGCCCCCCAGCCTCGAAGGCTGGCATCCGTGGTCACCAGGACCCAGTCCTGTATGCCGAACCTGCGGCCCTCTAGAAGATGGGCACTCTGCAGCCACCACAGTAGCGACACCCTGTTTCTTGGAGACAGGGTTATCAAGCGATGCATCTGAAGATGCGATCCGGACCACTGGTCCAACAGGTCCCACTGAAAGATTCTGGCATGGAACCTGCCGAAGGGAATTGCTTCGTAAGAAGCCACCATCTTTCCCAGGACCCGCGTGCAGCGATGCACTGATACCTGTTTTGGTTTCAGGAGGTCTCTGACTAGAGATGACAACTCCCTGGCTTTTTCCTCCGGGAGAAACACTTTTTTCTGGACTGTATCCAGAATCATACCCAGGAACAGTAGCCGTGTTGTCGGAACCAGCTGTGACTTTGGGATATTCAGAATCCAGCCGTGCTGGTGCAGCACCTCCTGAGATAGTGCTACTCCCACCAACAACTGTTCCTTGGACCTCGCTTTTATTAGGAGATCGTCCAAGTACGGGATGATTAAAACTCCCTTTTTTCGAAGGAGTATCATCATTTCCGCCATAACCTTGGTAAATACCCTCGGTGCCGTGGACAGTCCAAACGGCAGCGTCTGGAATTGGTAATGGCAATCCTGTACCACAAATCTGAGGTACTCCTGGTGAGGATGGTAAATGGGGACATGCAAGTAAGCATCCTTGATGTCCAGGGATACCATGTAATCCCCCTCGTCCAGGCTCGCAATAACCGCCCTGAGCGATTCCATCTTGAACTTGAATTTTTTTATGTATGTGTTCAAGGATTTCAAATTTAAAATGGGTCTCACCGAACCGTCCGGTTTCGGTACCACAAATAGTGTGGAATAGTAACCCCGGCCTTGTTGAAGTAGGGGGACCTTGATTATCACCTGCTGGGAATACAGCTTGTGAATTGCCGCTAGCACCGCCTCCCTGTCTGAGGGAGCAATCAGCAAGGCAGATTTTAAGAACCGGTGGGGTGGAGACGCCTCGAATTCCAGTTTGTACCCCTGAGATACTATTTGAAGGATCCAGGGATCCACCTGTGAGCGAGCCCACTGATCGCTGAAATTCTTGAGGCGGCTCCGCCTGTGGAGCCCCACCGTCATGCGGCGGACTTGGAAGAAGAAGCGGGGGAGGACTTTTGCTCCTGGGAACCTGCTGTTTGTTGCAGCCTTTTTCCCCTACCTCTGCCTCTGGACAGAAAGGATCCGCCTTTTCCACGCCTGTTTTTCTGGGTCCGAAAGGACTGAACCTGATAAAACGGCGCCTTCTTAGGCTGTGAGGGGACATGGGGTAAAAATGCTGACTTCCCAGACGTTGCTGTGGAAACTAGGTCCGAGAGACCATCCCCAAATAATTCCTCACCCTTATATGGTAACACTTCCATGTGCTTTTTTGAATCTGCATCTCCTGTCCACTGGCGAGTCCATAAGCCTCTCCTAGCAGAAATGGACAATGCACTTACTTTAGATGCCAGTCGGCAGATTTCCCTTTGTGCATCTCTCATATATAAGACTGAGTCTTTTATATGGTCTATGGTTAACAGGATCGTGTCTCTGTCTAATGTGTCAATATTTTCTGACAGTTTATCTGACCACGCAGCGGCAGCACTGCACATCCAAGCTGACGCAATAGCTGGCCTAAGTATAATGCCTGTGTGTGTATATACAGACTTCAGGATCGCCTCCTGCTTTCTATCAGCAGGTTCCTTGAGGGCGGCCGTATCCGGAGACGGTAGTGCCACCTTTTTAGACAAACGTGTGAGCGCTTTATCCACTCTAGGGGGTGTTTCCCAACGTGACCTATCCTCTGGCGGGAAAGGGAACGCCATTAGTACCTTCTTAGGAATTACCAATTTTTTATCAGGGAAAGCCCACGCTTCTTCACACACTTCATTTAATTCATCTGATGGGGGAAAAACTACGGGTAGTTTTTTCTCTCCAAACATAATACCCTTTTTAGTGGTACATGTACTTATATCAGAAATGTGTAACACCTCTTTCATTGCCTCAATCATGCAGTGAATGGCCTTAGTAGGCATCAGGTTAGACTCATCGTCGTCGACACTGGTGTCAGTATCAGTGTCAACATCTGGGTCTGCTTGTGGTAGCGGGCGTTTTAGAGCCCCTGACGACCCATGCGACGCCTGGGCAGGCACGAGCTGAGAAGTCGGCTGTCCCACATTTGGCATGTCGTCGATTTTTTTATATAAGGAGTCTATACGTGCACTCATTACTTTCCATAAGCCCATCCACTCAGGTGTCTGCCCCGCAGGGGGTGACATCCCTTCTAAAGGCATCTGCTCCGCCTCCACATCATTATCCTCATCAAACATGTCGACACAGCCATACCGACACACCGCACACACACAAGGAATGCTCCGAATGAGGACAGGACCCACAAAAGCCCTTTGGGGGGACAGAGTGAGAGTATGCCAGCACACACCAGAGCGCTATATAATGCAGGGACTAACTGAGTTATGTCCCCTATAGCTGCTTTTTATATTATATATATATATTGCCCCTAAATTTAGTGCCCCCCCTCTCTGTTTTTACCCTGTTCTGTAGTGTAGACTGCAGGGGAGAGCCAGGGAGCTTCCTTCCAGCGGATCTGTGAAGGAGAAAAGGCACCAGTGTGTCTGAGGGAGATAGCTCCGCCCCTTTTCCGCGGCCTATTCTCCCGCTTTTTCCTGGATTCTGACAGGGGTATTTACCACATATATAGCCTCTGGGGCTATATATTGTGGTATTTTTGCCAGCCAAGGTGTTTTTATTGCTGCTCAGGGCGCCCCCCCCCCCAGCGCCCTGCACCCTCAGTGACCGGAGTGTGAAGTGTGCATGAGGAGCAATGGCGCACAGCTGCAGTGCTGTGCGCTACCTTGGTGAAGACTGATGTCTTCTGCCGCCGTTTTTCCGGACCTCTTCTTGCTTCTGGCTCTGTAAGGGGGACGGCGGCGCGGCTCCGGGACCGAACACCAAGGACTGGGCCTGCGGTCGATCCCTCTGGAGCTAATGGTGTCCAGTAGCCTAAGAAGCCCAATCCGGCTGCAAGCAGGCGAGTTCGCTTCTTCTCCCCTTAGTCCCTCGCTGCAGTGAGCCTGTTGCCAGCAGGTCTCACTGAAAATAAAAAACCTAACTATACTTTCTTTCTAAGGGCTCAGGAGAGCCCCTAGTGTGCATCCAACCTCGGCCGGGCACGAAATCTAACTGAGGCTTGGAGGAGGGTCATAGTGGGAGGAGCCAGTGCACACCAGGTAGTCATAAATCTTTCTAGAGTGCCCAGCCTCCTTCGGAGCCCGCTATTCCCCATGGTCCTTACGGAGTTCCCAGCATCCACTAGGACGTTAGAGAAATTACATGTTTTTAAGTTAACGGACAAAGGTGAAAGGTCTGCAAGCAATCAATTCAAGAAAAACATGTACACAGCAGGTAGTGTCAATGGGATCCTTGATTTGAGCAAAATGTTACTAAACTTTCTAGTTATGGATCCGCTATGCCTGTTGGCATTGGCTAACTCAGTGCTTGCAGTCTAATGTTAAACCCAGTTCGGGACAAAAAAACGTGATATATGCCTGGTCTCTGATGTTGGAGCCAAGACACCACAACCTCCGAAGCCATGGCTGAATGTGCTAGTGTTTGCTTGGTTTCTCGGTGTGGCTTATTTTATGTCCTCCATAGTGAGAGGAGGTGCCATGCAGTGTATCTCCAAAACAGAGATTGTCTATGTAAATAAGACCCTGCTTCTCCGTTTATCCCCACCCCTTTCTCTCCTCCTTATCTCTGTACTACTTCAATGTGGGAGCTGATGTGGTATTGTATTAATATTTCTTCTTCGCAGTCCATCGTCTCCACAGGGTTAACCTTGGGTATGATCCAGTGGAGACCAGGACTGGCAGCAAAGAATAAAGCTTTGTAAGTCTCCCAGGATGCACTGGGCACTGGGCTCTTCTCCCCTCATACCCTACTCTCATGCTCAGGTACTTCAGCAAAAAGCTGGTCACACTAAACAAGGGCTGTACATTTCAGGCCAAGCTTTTTTTATTTTTTATTTTGTGCAATAGGCATCTGGCAGTCCAGAAGAAGCCAGCACTAATTCTCCAACACCCCCAAGGGGCCACAATACCACAACTGGTTCAGTGATTCTGGCGGGACCCCTGGCGACACCTTCTACTAGCAGAGGCACAGGGTCTCCCTGGACTGTAACCGGATCACACTAGGGGACAGGTAAGGCGGGTTCACGCTTGCAGCACAGTCCATTTACCACTAGTTTGGGGAGAGGACCAGTGGCGCTGAGGTGCTCCCAGACCATTATGTGTTCCTGTGGCCATCTAGAAAACCTGGGCTTCAATGTACAGTGCTTTGCTAAAGTATTCACCCCCTTGGCTTTTTACGTATTTTGTTACATTACAACCTTTAATTTTTATTTTTTTTTAATCTGTATTTTATGTGATGGATCTGCACAAAACAGTCTAAAGGTGCATACACACTGGGGTTTTTGCCCAATGTGTATGTACAGCGATGATCGCTGACATCGCTGGGCAGAAAATCGCTCAGTGCATACGCGCTGAGCGATTTTCCCCTCTGCCCAGCGATGTCAGCGGCTTTCGATAGCAGGACACTATGGAAAGCCGCTCACCCCGCCGTTCATCTACTGGTAATATCAGTAGATGAACGGCGGCTGCCGGCGATAAAGCGGGGGCAGCTGCCGTTTTATCGCCGGCAGCTCAAAACACAGCTCAAAGCAGCTCAAAACACCAAAAGTGAGCTGCTTTCATCTCAAAATCACCCAGTGTGTATGGGCCTTTAGTTGGTGAAGTGAAATGAGAAAAAAATGATGTACAAAATAATAATTTAAATAAAAATTGTAAAATTGGCATGTGCATATGTATTCACACCCTTTACTTTGAAGCCCCTCAAAAGTTCTGGTGCAACCAATTACCATCAGAAGTCACATAATTAGTGAAATGAAGTCCACCTGTGTGCAATCTAAGTGTCACATGATCAGTCAGTATAAACACAACCTTTTCTGAAAGGCCGCAGAGGCTGCAACACCACTAAGCAATAGGCATCACACCATGAAGACCAAGTAGCTCTCCAAAAAAGTCAGGGACAAAGTTGTTGAGAAGTTTAAGTCAGGGTTGTGTTATAAAAAAAAATATCCAAATCTTTGATGATCCCCCGGAGCACTATCAAATCCATCATCTTCAAATGGAAAGAACATGGTACCACAACAAACCTGCCAAGAGAGGGCCGCCACCAAAACTCACAGACCGGGCAAGGAGGGCATTAGTCAGAGAGGCAGCACAGAGACCAAAGGTAACCCTGAAGGAGCTGCAGAGTTCCACAGCAGAGACTGGTGTATCTGCGCATGTGACCACAATAAGCTGTACACTCAATAGAGCTCGGCTTTATGGAAGAGTGGCCAAAAAAAAGCCATTACTTAGTGTTAAAAATAAAAAGGCACGTTTTGAGTTTGCCAAAAGGCATGGGGACAACTTCCCAAATGTATGGAGGAAGGTGCTCTGGTCAGATAAGACTAAAATGTAACTTTTCGGCCATCAAGGAAAACGTTATGTCTGGCGCAAACCCAACACATTCCATCACCCCAAGAACACCATCCCCACAGTGAAACATGGAGGCAGCATCATGCTGTGGGGATGTTTTTCAGCAGCAGGGACTGAGAAACTGGATTTGGCTGCAGTAACTTGTGAACCACTTATATAAATCCACTCCAAACAAAACCTCCTATATATGGAAGACTTTTCACCTCTCATTTGGACTCAGCATCTGCTGTCCATTGACGAATCCACGAGGCTCTGTGGGCGGAGACAGCCATTGATGTCATTTGAGAGTTAAAAATAATAATAATAATAATTTTATTTATATAGCGCTCTTTCTCCAATAGGACTCAAGGCACTTAACAGATACATAGCATAATATAGTACAGAAAATAATGAAGTACATTTTCATAAAATACAGAAGCATGAAGATACTAAAAGAGTTAATCAGTCCTATCTACAGAGTGATCTAACATAACAGGTTGCTGATTGCTTTTGTGTTGTGCTAGAGTGACCCATTGTGTCTGGTTCTAGTTCTGTGTTTGGTTCTAGTTCAGGCTCTAAGGGTTTTGTAACCCAGCATCCAACCTTTACAAGTTGCAGGGCCACTACTGCAGCTGCATATTATAGATTTGTGGGTGGTTCCTATACTATGGTCTGAAGGCTACTTTGGTGGGGTAGCACCTGGGCCCAGAAGTCAATATTTGTTTGATAGGTGTGAAACCAATGGATTCACTGTTAGAGGATCTGCCCAAAGCCTCCAAAATCTAGAAGAGATGGGAATGATGACAAAAGTTCCCTAGGGAATTCAGTGTACAGCTGCATTAATCTGTTTGAGCGCTATGAACTGCTGGAGCATTGGGTGAGGGGAAGCTTTTTCACCTCCCTTTATAGAGACTAAGAAATCTTATGTCCCTATAGGCAAAAAGAATGGTCGAAAACTGACATGTTTTCATCTGTACGTGTCGAAAACACATGGACGAGCGGCGAATCCACTCATCCTTTCCGAACAAGTTGGAATTACCGCTTCGACAGCACGGAAAACTGGACACAATAGTGAAGTGTCAGAAGTGCCGATGGAAAATAGTATTTTAATTACCTACCAATAAATCCTTTTCTCGTAGTCCGTAGAGGATGCTGGGGTCCGCATTAGTACCATGGGGAATAGATGGGTCCAACAGGAGCCACTGGCACTTTAAGGGTTTGAGAGTGTGGGCTGGCTCCTCCCTCTATGCCGCTCCTACCAGACTCAGTCTAGAAACTGTGCCCAAGGAGACTGACAACTTCGAGAGAAGGATATTAGACAGATAGTGGCGAGATTCACATCAGCTCACACATACAAGGCAAACGAAGCTAACCAGCTTGAAAAATCAGCAAGGGCTGAACAATATTACTTAACCAAGTAACCAAACAGTACTTAACTAAGAAATAAGCAGTACTGAACTAAGTAACCACTGCAGGATCACAAAGCTCAGGGGGGGCGCCCAGCATCCTCTACGGACTATGGCCCTCATTCCGAGTTGTTCGCTCGCA
This sequence comes from Pseudophryne corroboree, assembly GCF_028390025.1. Lineage (NCBI taxonomy): Eukaryota > Metazoa > Chordata > Amphibia > Anura > Myobatrachidae > Pseudophryne > Pseudophryne corroboree. The sequence continues at coordinate 560,214,540 of NC_086445.1, forward strand.
AGCTGCTTTTAGCAGCATTGCACACGCTAAGCGCCGCCTACTGGGAGTGAATCTTAGCTTAGCGTAATTGCGAACGAAAGATCCTCAAAATTGCGAATTTAAATTTCTAAGCAGTTTCTGAGTAGCTCGACACTTACTCTGCCACTGCGATCAGTTCAGTCAGTTTCGTTCCTGGTTTGACGTCACAAACACACCCAGCGTTCGCCCAGACACTCCCCCGTTTCTCCACCCACTCCCGCGTTTTTCCCAGAAACGGCAGCGTTTTTTCACACACTCCCATAAAACGTCCAGTTTCCGCCCTGAAACACCCACTTCCTGTCAATCACACTACGATCACCAGAACGAAGAAAAAATAAGATTTTACTTACCGATAAATCTATTTCTCGTAGTCCGTAGTGGATGCTGGGGACTCCGTCAGGACCATGGGGAATAGCGGCTCCGCAGGAGACAGGGCACAAAACTAAAGCTTTAGGATCAGGTGGTGTGTACTGGCTCCTCCCCCTATGACCCTCCTCCAAGCCTCAGTTAGGATACTGTGCCCGGACGAGCGTACACAATAAGGAAGGATATTGAATCCCGGGTAAGACTCATACCAGCCACACCAATCACACCGTATAACTTGTGATCTAAACCCAGTTAACAGTATGACAAACGTAGGAGCCTCTGAACAGACGGCTCACAACAAATAACAACCCGATTTTTTTGTAACAATAACTATGTACAAGTATTGCAGACAATCCGCACTTGGGATGGGCGCCCAGCATCCACTACGGACTACGAGAAATAGATTTATCGGTAAGTAAAATCTTATTTTCTCTGACGTCCTAAGTGGATGCTGGGGACTCCGTCAGGACCATGGGGATTATACCAAAGCTCCCAAACGGGCGGGAGAGTGCGGATGACTCTGCAGCACCGAATGAGAGAACTCCAGGTCCTCTTTAGCCAGGGTATCAAATTTGTAGAATTTTACAAACGTGTTCTCCCCCGACCACGTAGCTGCTCGGCAGAGTTGTAATGCCGAGACCCCTCGGGCAGCCGCCCAGGATGAGCCCACCTTCCTTGTGGAATGGGCCTTGACAGATTTAGGCTGTGGCAGGCCTGCCACAGAATGTGCAAGTTGAATTGTGCTACAAATCCAACGAGCAATCGTCTGCTTAGAAGCAGGAGCACCCAGCTTGTTGGGTGCATACAGTATAAACAGCGAGTCAGATTTTCTGACTCCAGCCGTCCTTGAAATGTATATTTTCAATGCCCTGACAACGTCCAGCAACTTGGAATCTTCCAAATCGCTAGTAGCCGCAGGCACCACAATAGGCTGGTTCAGGTGAAACGCTGACACCACCTTAGGCAGAAACTGAGGACGCGTCCGCAGTTCTGCCCTGTCCGAATGGAAAATCAGATATGGGCTCTTATACGATAAAGCCGCCAATTTTGATACTCTCCTGGCTGAAGCCAGGGCCAGTAGCATGGTTACTTTCCATGTAAGATATTTCAAATCCACCGATTTGAGTGGCTCAAACCAATGGGATTTGAGAAAATCCAAAACTACATTCAGGTCCCACGGAGCCACTGGGGGCACAACCGGGGGCTGTATATGTAGTACTCCTTTTACAAAAGTCTGGACTTCAGGAACTGAAGCCAATTCTTTCTGGAAGAAAATCGACAGGGCCGAAATTTGAACCTTAATGGACCCCAATTTGAGGCCCATAGACAATCCTGTTTGCAGGAAATGTAGGAATCGACCCAGTTGAAATTCCTCCGTGGGGGCCTTCCTGGCCTCACACCACGCAACATATTTTCTCCAAATGCGGTGATAATGTTGTGCAGTCACCTCCTTCCTGGCTTTAACCAGTGTAGGAATGACCTCTTCTGGAATGCCTTTTTCCTTTAGAATTCGGCGTTCAACCGCCATGCCGTCAAACGCAGCCGCGGTAAGTCTTGGAATAGACACGGTCCCTGCTGAATCAGGTCCCGTCTTAGAGGTAGAGGCCACGGATTTTCAGTGAGCATCTCCTGAAGTTCCGGGTACCAAGTTCTTCTTGGCCAATCCGGAGCCACGAGTATCGTTCTTACTCCCCTTTGCCGTATAATTCTCAGTACTTTGGGTATGAGAGGCAGAGGAGGAAACACATACACTGACTGGTACACCCACGGTGTTACCAGAGCGTCCACAGCTATTGCCTGAGGGTCTCTTGACCTGGCGCAATACCTGTCCAGTTTTTTGTTGAGGCGAGACGCCATCATATCCACCTTTGGTTTTTCCCAACGGTTCACAATCATGTGGAAGACTTCTGGATGAAGTCCCCACTCTCCCGGGTGTAGATCGTGTCTGCTGAGGAAGTCTGCTTCCCAGTTGTCTACTCCCGGAATGAACACTGCTGACAGTGCTATCACATGATCTTCCGCCCAGCGAAGAATCCTTGCAGCTTCTGCCATTGCTCTCCTGCTTCTTGTGCCGCCCTGTCAGTTTACGTGGGCGACTGCCGTGATGTTGTCCGACTGGATCAACACCGGCTGACCCTGAAGCAGGGGTTTTGCCAGGCTTAGAGCATTGTAAATTGCTCTTAGCTCCAGTATATTTATATGAAGAGACATCTCCAGGCTTGACCATACTCCCTGGAAGTTTCTTCCCTGTGTGACCGCTCCCCAGCCTCTCAGACTGGCATCCGTGGTCACCAGGACCCAGTCCTGTATGCCGAATCTGCGGCCCTCTAACAGATGAGCACTCTGCAACCACCACAGAAGAGACACCCTTGTCCGTGGCGATAAGGTTATCCGCTGATGCATCTGCAGATGCGATCCGGACCATTTGTCCAGCAGATCCCAGTGAAAAGTTCGTGCGTGGAATCTGCCGAATGGAATTGCTTCGTAAGAAGCCACCATCTTTCCCAGGACTCTTGTGCATTGATGCACAGACACTTTTCCTGGTTTTAGGAGGTTCCTGACAAGTTCGGATAACTCCTTGGCTTTCTCCTCCGGAAGAAACACCTTTTTCTGAACCGTGTCCAGAATCATTCCCAGGAACAGCAGACGTGTTGTCGGGGTCAACTGAGATTTTGGAAAATTCAGAATCCACCCGTGTTGTTGCAGCACTACTTGGGTTAGTGCTACTCCGTCCTCCAGCTGTTCTCTGGACCTTGCCCTTATCAGGAGATCGTCCAAGTAAGGGATAATTAATACGCCTCTTCTTCGCAGAAGAATCATCATTTCGGCCATTACCTTGGTAAAGACCCGAGGTGCCGTGGACAATCCAAACGGCAGCGTCTGAAACTGATAATGACAGTTTTGCACTACGAACCTGAGGTACCCTTGATGTGAAGGGCAAATTGGGACATGCAGGTAAGCATCCTTTATGTCCAGGGACACCATAAAGTCCCCTTCTTCCAGATTCGCTATCACTGCTCTGAGTGATTCCATCTTGAACTTGAATTTTTGTATGTACAGGTTCAAAGATTTCAGATTTAGAATAGGTCTTACCGAGCCGTCCAGCTTCGGTACCACAAATAGCGTGGAGTAATACCCCTTTCCCTGTTGTAGGAGGGGTACCTTGACTATCACCTGCTGAGAAAACAGCTTGTGAATGGCTTCCAATACCGTCGCCCTGTCTGAGGGAGACGTTGGCAAAGCAGACTTTAGGAACCGGCGAGGGGGAGACTTCTCGAATTCCAACCTGTAACCCTGAGATACTACCTGCAGGATCCAAGGGTCCACCTGTGAGCAAGCCCACTGTGCGCTGAAATTCCTGAGTCGACCCCCCACCGCTCCTGAGTCCGCTTGTACAGCCCCAGCGTCATGCTGAGGGCTTTGCAGAACCCTGAGAGGGCTTCTGTTCCTGGGCAGGGGCTGCTTGCTGCCCTCTCTTACCCCTTCCTCTGCCCCGGGGCAGATATGACTGTCCTTTTGCCCTCTTGTTCTTATAGGACCGAAAGGACTGCGGCTGAAAAGACGGTGTCTTTTTCTGTTGGGAGGGGTCTGAGGTAAAAAGGTGGATTTTCCGGCAGTTGCCGTGGCCACCAGATCCGATAGACCTACGCCAAATAATTCTTCCCCTTTATACGGCAATACTTCCATATGTCGTTTGGAATCCGCATCACCTGACCACTGTCGCGTCCATAAACTTCTTCTGGCAGATATGGACATCGCACTTACTCTCGATGCCAGAGTGCAAATATCCCTCTGAGCATCTCGCATATAAAGAAAAGCATCCTTTAATTGCTCTATAGTCAATAAAATACTGTCCCTATCCAGGGTATCAATATTTTCAGTCAGGGAATCCGACCAGACCACCCCAGCACTGCACATCCAGGCTGAGGCGATGGCTGGTCGCAGTATAACACCAGTATGTGTGTATATACTCTTTAGGGTAGTTTCCAGCCTCCTATCAGCTGGATCCTTGAGGGCGGCCGTATCAGGAGACGGTAACGCCACTTGTTTTGATAAGCGTGTGAGCGCTTTATCCACCCTAGGGGGTGTTTCCCAGCGCGCCCTAACCTCTGACGGGAAAGGGTATAATGCCAATAACTTTTTTGAAATTAGCACTTTTCTATCTGGGTTAACCCACGCTTCATCACATACATCATTCAATTCCTCTGATTCAGGAAAAACTACAGGTAGTTTTTTCACCCCCCACATAATACCCCTTTTTGTGGTACTTGCAGTATCAGAGATATGCAAAGCCTCCTTCATTGCCGTGATCATATAACGTGTGGCTCTACTTGAAAATACGTTTGTTTCTTCACCGTCGACACTAGATTCAGTGTCCGTGTCTGGGTCTGTGTCGACCGACTGAGGTAAAGGGCGTTTTACAGCCCCTGACGGTGTCTGAGACGCCTGGGCAGGTACCAACTGGTTTTCCGGCCGTCTCATGTCGTCAACTGATTTTTGTAATGTGCTGACATTATCACGTAATTCCATAAACAAAGCCATCCATTCCGGTGTCGACTCCCTGGGGGGTGACATCACCATTACCGGCAATTGCTCTGCCTCCACACCAACATCGTCCTCATACATGTCGACACACACGTACCGACACACAGCAGACACACAGGGAATGCTCTTATCGAAGACAGGACCCCACTAGCCCTTTGGGGAGACAGAGGGAGAGTTTGCCAGCACACACCCAAGCGCTATAATATATATGGGAACAACCTTATATAAGTGTTGTATCCTTATAGCAGCTTAAATATATAAAATATCGCCATAAAAAGTGCCCCCCCTCTCTGTTTTACCCTGTTTCTGTAGTGCAGTGCAGGGGAGAGTCCTGGGAGCCTTCCTCACAGCGGAGCTGAGCAGGAAAATGGCGCTGTGTGCTGAGGAGAATAAGCCCCGCACCCTATTCCGGCGGGCTTTTCTCCCGTAGTTTGTAATATCTGGCAGGGGTTAAATACATCCATATAGCCTCAAGGGCTATATGTGATGTATTTTTTAGCCATAAAAGGTATTTACATTGCTGCCCAGGGCGCCCCCAGCAGCGCCCTGCACCCTCCGTGACCGTTGGTGAGAAGTGTGTGACAAACAATGGCGCACAGCTGCAGTGCTGTGCGCTACCTTCAAGAAGACTGAAGAGCCTTCTGCCGCCGGTTTCTGGACCTTCAATCTTCAGCATCTGCAAGGGGGGTCGGCGGCGTGGCTCCGGGACGAACCCCAGGGTGAGACCTGTGTTCCCTCTGGAGCTAATGGTGTCCAGTAGCCTAAGAAGCCAATCCATCCTGCACGCAGGTGAGTTGAACTTCTCTCCCCTAAGTCCCTCGATGCAGTGAGCCTGTTGCCAGCAGGACTCACTGAAAATAATAAACCTAAAAACTTTTTCTAAGCAGCTCCTTAAGAGAGCCACCTAGATTGCACCCTGCTCGGACGGGCACAAAAACCTAACTGAGGCTTGGAGGAGGGTCATAGGGGGAGGAGCCAGTACACACCACCTGATCCTAAAGCTTTAGTTTTGTGCCCTGTCTCCTGCGGAGCCGCTATTCCCCATGGTCCTGACGGAGTCCCCAGCATCCACTTAGGACGTCAGAGAAAACCTCGTAATGCCGTGAGTAAAATACCAAACTTCTTAGCAAATTTACTTGGCGCAGCCGCAGTGCGAACATTGCGCATGTGCAGTTTGCGGAAAATCGCTGCGATGCAATGAAAAATAACGAGCGAACAACTCGGAATGAGGGCCTATGAGAAAAGGATTTACCGGTAGGTAATTCAAATCCTATTTTCTCTTACGTCCTAGAGGATGCAGGGGTCCACATTAGTACCATGGGGATGTACCAAAGCTCCTAGTACACGAGGTAGAGTGCTGAGGTCCTGCAGAACAGATTGACCAAACTTTAGGTCCTCAGAGGCCAAAGTATCGAACTTGTAGAACTGCAAACGTGTTCGACCCAGACCAAGTAGCCACTCGGCAAAGCTGTAAAGCCGAGACACACCAGGCAGCTGCCCAGGAAGAACCCACCTCCGGATGGAGTCCCCACTCTCCTGGATGGAGATCGTGTCTGCTGAGGAAGTCTGCTTCCCAGTTGTCTACTCCCAGATTGAAGATGGCTGACAGCGCTAACGCATGCTTTTCTGTCCAGAGGAGTATTCTTGTCACCTCTGACATTGCTGCTCTGCTCTTCGTTCTGCCTTGTCGGTTTATGTAAGCCACTGTTGTTAAGTTGTCCGACTGCACTTGAATGGCCTGATTTCTCAGAAGAGGGGCCGCCTGAAGAAGACCGTTGTAGACGGCTCTTAGTTCCAGGATGTTGATGGGCAGGCCGCTTCCAGGCTTGACCACCGTCCTTGGAAGGTTACTCCTTGAGTGACTGCTCCCCTGCCCCGAAAGCTCGAATCACTGGTTAGAAGGACCCAGCCCTGAATCCCGAACCTGCGTTCCTCCAGAAGGTGAGGCAATTGGAGCCACCAGAGGAGTGAAATCCTGGCCTTTGGTGACAGACGAATTCTCTGGTGCATGTGGAGGTGAGATCCCGACCACTTGTCCAGTAGATCCAGTTTAACACATCCTTGATAGCCTCTATCAACAATTGCACCCCCTTTGCAAGAGATGTGGACCCCCGCAACACATCCCCATCACCATCTGTAGTGTCAGAATCGGTATCCGTGTCGTCTTGTGTGACATGCACAAGCGCACGTTTGTAGGGGTATATAACGGGGCGTCCTGAGGTACCAGAACCAGGCCATACTGCCATAGAGCTCTGTAATACCTGGGTTGCAGATTCATTACTTACAACCCTGTCAGAAATCTGAGAAATCCAAGATTTGATAGAGGAAAACCACTCTGGTGCCCTTGCTGGTATCTGTGCTAAACCAGTGCTATCCTGATTACATGGAATGGGATCATCCTGGGAGGATAAATCCTCTGCAGCATATAACACAGTGTCCCTGGACATAGCTAAAGGAGACCATCAAACACTCCACACACACACACAGGTGGGGGCAGACAGAGTCCCCCCCCCCAAGAATGGCAAGAGAGACACAGAGATCAGAGCCAACCCACACACAGCGCTTTCAGCAAAGGGAGACCCCTTGTCAGTGCACACTGTGTCCCTTAATAGGGTCGAAGTGGAAAATATTGCAGTACACACATCACGTACAAACTACACACAGATGGCCTCCGTGCGCGTACTTTTTTGCAAGTTACGTATGACTTTTCCCGCGGTCCTGCGTATTAGCGCTGGGTATGAGTAATTATGGTAGTATTTGTAATCGCACGGAAAAGCCATCAAAAGCCATATTCAATATTTTACCCATATAATGCATAAATCACACACTGATTTATCCTTCTAGTAGCTAGTTACAGTTCACACATAAATTAGCCTCCTAGAAACTCTAGCACAATGTACCAGACTGCCTTGTTTACGCAAAGCTTTGAAATCCTATGAAGAAGGCAAATACCTTTGGTTACCCCCATTATTCTAGAGTTGTCCAGTATCTGTCGAAGACAAATACTGGATTGTCATTGTCTTATCTGAAGACAGGACAAACAAAAAGACAATATCCAGGAACCTAGTTTAACTGGAGAGAACTCAATTAGCAATAGCTGACAAATTATATACCAGACATTTAGATATCTAAGGTAATAACATTCATGGTCTGAACTCTTGGAAATGTGTGTATATTTATATATATATATATATATATATATATATATATACATATATATATATGTATATGTTCCCTAACAAATTGTAATAACAGGAATACGTGTGTGTATATATATATATATATATATATATATATATATAGATATATGTATATCTTGAGGATAGAAATGGAAAATCATATCATGTGTGGGATCATATTGTTCAGAGTCACATAAACAGTAATCTGGTGGGTATAAGAATATTGTCACATATTGCAACAATAAGTTATTAATAATACCAGATTTATGTATGATTAATGTGAGGGGTTTAACTGGTCATGGGGCGGGAACTCAGATGCAAACAACAGAAATCACATCTCAAGTCTTAGCCATCGCCCACCGCTTGAGCTGACCAATGATCCTTGGTGCACAGGATATGTCCCACCCCGAACCAATGGAAGAAGGGCATACAGTGTGTATTGTATTGTGTTTTGACCAAATGTATAAAAAGCCAGCTGCAGGCTCGGTCACACACAGTCTCTGAAGATCATCTACCTTGATGATTGAGGACCGGACCGGGAAGCGCAGGCGAACAAACGTATGTACCATTGACTGTAGCCTCTTTTCTGTTATTGTAATTGTATCTTTGTTGTAACCCCCTTTTATCAATTATATGTTGGCAGGTCGGATCCCAACTTCCTAAAATCAATTGGTGTCATGTCTCTTTCCCTGCTAGATTTGTAAGTGTATTTCAGACACATGTGATGCTGCATAGTGCTCACGGCGTGTCATTGTGTGTGTATTCACCGCGTGTACTTTGTACGTCCGTCGCAACGTTTGTACGCAAAGTGAGTACACGGTACGGGACTTTGTATGCTAACTGAGTAATAAGTACGTAGGTTAAGGATTGCATACAGCGGCCGCAGCGGCTAGATTTTAAAGTGTATTGTGTGTATTTTAAAGTATTGTATTGTCCTGTAAGTAAATCAGCATTTACAATTGGGGGCTCGATACGGTTTTTCACACACTCAAAGGCTAGCAGATCATAGCAGACTTTAATCTATCAGTAAAGGGTGGAAATACATCTTTACGTTAAACCTTTTTCTGGTTGCTGGATGTTTTAAAACCCTATTTGTGTGCTGTTAGATTGCATCTGCTCTGTCTGGTCTGCAGAGGTGCTGAACGAACCCGTAGGTAAACAGGAAAAAAGCTATTTAAAAAATCTGTGTCATTTTCTTTGGCGCCAAAAGCGTAACAAAGCGTACCAATATTTTGCATACTCCCCCCCCACATATTGTTGCCACAAGGTATAGATTTTTAAATCAGTTTAAACCTGTGTGAAATCGGATACATTTGTTTGCTATATAGATAAATTTGAAATAAATGTATTTAAGGGAGTAATTGTAAAAACAAAACGCAGTTCTGGCCCAGTCGTAAAGGGTTATACAGAACAAGTGTGGGTTGTGTTTGTGAGCAATTATAGTTTGTATTACTCACATTTATAGAGAGTGATTTGTTTTATTGCGGACGCACGTTTGTACACGTGGTCCGGACAAAGTACAGGAGAGCGCTCGTGGTGTAAAAGGCACGCTGGTCACGTGTTTACGCAAGGTTGCGTAGGAATATGGACGCTAAAGACAAAGCACACGATATTTGTTCAATTAAAGGTGGGATAGTATACATTTAATACAATAGCACATAACTATCCGATTTCAAAAACAGGTTATCTTAAAAATTTAGTTTAAAAAACTGTAAGTACCTCTGGGGTAAAGCGGCCAACCTAAGGGAGTAAAAATTTTCTGTACAGAAAAGAAAAACAAGGTGTATTTGAGTGAGTGAAAGTGGATTGAGAGGATTTGAACCCCGGAAATTCGGGTCCCGTGGTACACCAAGTAAGTGGAGGCTTGGTGGCGTGAGGCGGCTGACTTACATTAATATAGAGATAATACGCAAATCGTGAGGAGATTTGTAGAGGAGCATGATATAGAATTGTGCAATGTGCAGAAGTATAGAAATTGTGAATTGAAGTTTAAAGGTTTTGTATTACGCTCTGGCTGAGGATCGCAGCTTGTATATTCGATTCCAGTGGTCGTAGGGCGGATAGGTAACAAGTACCTATACGCTGTGCGATTGGACCGCATGTTTGTGGGTGCGATACATAGCGCAACTTGATACCCCTTTACGAGCTTTTGCGTAAAATCGCGGTATCATTAGCGCTGTGTAGAGCATACGCAAGCGTGATTTGTGTAAGTCAAAGAGGGAAGTTTTCGCTGGTCTCTCTCAGGAAAATCTTCAATGGTAGATATTCACTGGAAAAGGTAAGTTACTCCTAAAACTTCCAGTGAATAGAAGCCAGTTAGGGCCTCACTGGGTACGCGGTGGTCACTATTGGTGTTAGGCGCCGGGGTCCGCTCGTCGGTGCGGCCCGGCGCCTAGCAACCAGGGACGCCGTGCGCGTACAGCCGCCGGCTCCCTGGCAACGCTAGACGCCGGGCGCACGGAGCCGCACGGACCCTAGCAACGGGGACGCCACTGGCGGACCGCGTTCCCCGTTGCTGGGTCCATTGAAATTAGTAAGGGCACCTGTTTCCTGGCCGTGCAGCAAGGCAGCTGCACGGCATTCATGCAATCTGCACTGGCAGCAGGTGATTGGAGGGCTTCGGTTTATATGCTCTTGCAGTGCCTCACACAGACGCCGGTAATAGCTTCCTGCATGCTGTATCTGTTTGCTGAGAGTGTTTCCAGTCCTGCTGTATCCGGTCGTTCCTGTCCTCAGTTGTCCTGCACTCGGAAGTCGTCATCTGTTCCTGGAGTCCTGACTGAGCACCGTTAAACATCCAGTGGTGTTCGTGAGTCGCGGCGTAGCCGTGTGTTGCGGCTTGGCCGCTTTATTTCTTATTATTTATTATTTGTGTTTCGGAGCTTTTGCGGAGGATTCCGCTCCCACAGATCCACTCTGGTATCCAGCGGTGCTGGGTAGGAGTAATGGACTAGTGGATTTTGGTTGTCCTTTTATCTGGCGGTTTTTCCGCGCATACTTCAAGTTTGGTTAGTTAGCTTGTTGCCCTTGGCCTGTTGTAGTCAGAGGTCCTCTTGTCATCATCCTGCCTCGGATTTCCCTTTGTCTCTCACTAAGACCGGGGGGCACCGGAGTTGGGCAGACATAATCCGCCTTTCAAACGTGGCTGCCAGGGGCTCAAGAAACCATAGTCTCGCAAGGGATTTCCGATAGCACGGGTGAGACAATAGAGTTAGGGCGCCAGGGGCAACTAGTCTTTCCTGCTCCCGTAACCAGCATTCCCTTCCAGTACTCTGGCCATTGTCATAAGATCTCCTCCGGTCAGGAGTACTGGAATCATAACATTATTACCGGCCAAAACAAAAATTAAAATTAAACAGGGTTTGATTTTTTCCTGATTCAGTTTTGTAAGAGTTATCGGCCTCATGAATCCCACAGGTTTAGGGCCAAATCCTGGTCAGCTCCTAGTCAGCCAGATTCAAGAACTTACTCAGATGGTTCAGGACTTTCCCTGCGGGTGAAGTCGCAGGAAGATCTTTTACGAACTTCCCCGAGGGTAGTCCCTGAGCCAAAAATACACTTGCCTGACCGTTTTTCTGGTGATAGGAAGGAGTTTTTTAATTTTAAAGAAACCTGTAAACTTTATTTTCGTTTAAGACCGATCTCCTCAGGTACTGAATCTCAGCGGGTCGGAATTATTATTTCTTTGCTCCAGGGGGATCCTCAGACCTGGGCATTTGGTTTAAAAGCAGAGGATCCGGCATTGTTGTCAGTCAACGCTTTTTTTGGGGTCTTTAGGGCTTATTGTATGATGACCCTGATAGAGAGGCATCCGCTGAGAGTCAGTTACGCGCTCTCAGACAGGGTAGAAATCCTGCAGAGGTTTATTGTACAGAGTTTCGCCGTTGGTCGAACGACTGTGGCTGGAATGACCCAGCCCTGCGCAGTCAGTTTCGCCTCGGCTTATCTGAGTCTATAAAAGACAGTCTCCTTCAGTATCCCGCTCCTGAGACTCTCGATAAACTCATGGAGCTTTCTATTAAGATTGATCGTCATCTCAGAGAGCGGAGGGCTGAAAAAGGAGCACCTGTCAGGACTACTCCATGTGTATTTTCCATTCCTGAGGACGTAGAGGAGCCCATGCAGATGGGTCTCTCCCGGCTGTCTCCAGAAGAAAGAGCCAGAAGGCAAAACTCTGGTCTTTGTTTGTACTGTGGGGGTAAGGGACATTTTGCCCGTAATTGTCCGAACAAGTCGGGAAACGCCTCGACCAAGTGAATTGTGAGGGGGTTCACTTTGGTCTGCAGCTTATCTCCTCGAATAACTCTCTTTTAGTCCCAGCTAAAGTTTCCTTTGGCAGCCTCAGTTCTTCGGTGTCGGCTTTTGTTGACAGTGGAGCTGCAGGGAACTTTATGGACTTAACTTGGGCCAAGGCCTTAGGTATTCCTCAGTTAGCCTTGGGTAGGTGTATCACCATGCATGGTTTAGATGGGAGTCCCTTGTCCAATGGGGTTATTTCCCTCTGTACACCCCCTGTATTACTTTCGGTAGGAGCTCTTCATTCCGAAAAGATTGAGTTCTTCCTTACCCATTGTCCAGCAGTTCCAGTGGTTCTGGGTCACCCTTGGCTGGCCTTTCATAATCCCACCATTGATTGGCAGTCGGGGGAGATTTCACAATGGGGTACCATCTGTAGTAAGGAATGTATTACGTTTCCCGTCAGAATAGCTGCTGCCATTCCCGAACTCATTCCCGTGGAATACCAGGACTTTGTTGATGTGTTTTCCAAGGGCAATGCGGACATTCTGCCTCCCCATCGGCCTTATGATTGTGCTATTGAGCTAATTCCCGATGCCACATTGCCAAAGGGAAGGTTATATGCTTTATCCGGGCCAGAAACTGCGGCCATGAATGAGTATGTTAAGGAGAGCCTAGGGAAAGGATTTATCAGGCCATCTAAATCCCCTTTAAGTGCAGGCTTCTTCTTTGTGGAGAAAAAAGATGGATCACTCAGACCTTGCATTGACTTTAGAGCCCTGAATAAGATCTCAGTTAAAAATACTTATCCTCTGCCGCTGATTTCTGTCCTCTTTGATCAGCTGCGTTCGGCTGTGATTTTTTCTAAAATTGACCTGAGGAGAGCATATAACCTCATCCGAATCAAGTCTGGAGATGAGTGGAAGACGGCTTTCAGTACTCAGTCGGGGCACTACGAGTATCTGGTGATGCCGTTCGGTTTGTCTAACGCTCCGGCAGTTTTCCAGGATCTCATTAACGATGTGCTCCGTGACTTTCTAGGAAGATTCGTGGTCGTTTACTTAGACGACATCCTGATCTATTCTGACTCAATTGAACAACATGTTACCCGGGTGCGTCAGGTTCTTCAAAAATTACGTGAAAATCATCTATATGCCAAGCTGGAGAAGTGTGAGTTTCATGTCACGGAGGTATCCTTTTTAGGGTACATTATTTCCCCTCGGGGATTCTGCATGGAACCTAAGAAGCTCCAAGCCATCCTTAGTTGGGCGCAACCCACCAATTTAAAAGCAATTCAGCGCTTTTTAGGGTTTGCGAATTATTATAGAAGGTTTATTCATTCTTTTTCCGACCTGGTTGCTCCCATTGTGGCACTGACTAAGAAGGGAGCGGATCCTACCAACTGGTCACATGAAGCTGAGTCATCCTTTCAGGCCTTGAAACAAGGTTTTGTCTCAGCTCCAGTCCTCAGACATCCCAACCCAGAATTGCCCTTCATTGTTGAGGTTGATGCCTCGGAGGTTGGAGTGGGGGCTATCCTATCTCAAAAGGATCCGGAGTCTCTGGAACTACATCCTTGTGCCTTTATGTCCAGGAAATTCTCATCCGCTGAATCCAACTACGATGTTGGTAACCGGGAGTTACTGGCTATTAAATGGGCTTTCGAGGAGTGGAGACATTGGCTTGAGGGAGCAACACATACCATTTCAGTATTGACTGACCACAAAAATCTTCAGTACATCGAATCAGCTAAGCGGCTGAATGCCCGGCAGGCTCGTTGGGCTTTATTTTGTACTCGTTTCAAGTTTATTATCACTTTTAGGCCAGGTTCCAAGAATACCAAGGCGGATGCCCTGTCACGCAGTTTTCTTCCTATTCATAACAACAGTCCTGTTACTCCCATACTTCCGTCTTCAATCATTTGGGCAGGCCTCACACAAGATTTATTTACCCAGTTAAAACAGCTTCAACATCAAGCTCCTGGAAATACTCCTGCTGGTCGTCTTTACGTCCCTGAGTTTTTGAGAGCTACTGTTTTGACTGAGTTCCATGATAGCAAAGTTGCCGGGCATCCGGGGATCTCTAAGACTTTGGAATTAGTCTCCCGCTCAGTATGGTGGCCTGATCTTTCTAAAGACATTAAGGAGTTTGTTTTTTCTTGTCAGGTCTGTGCACAGCATAAGGTTCGCCGTTCCTTGCCTATCGGGCAACTTATGCCCTTAAATGTTCCTCTCAGGCCATGGTCTCATATTTCCATGGATTTTGTGGTAGACCTTCCCCTTTCAGCCGGATTCCGAGTCATATGGGTGGTAGTGGACCGTTTTAGCAAGATGGCTCATTGCATTGCTCTTCCCCGACTGCCATCTGCCCAGGGATTGGTTGTTTTGTTTCTCCGCCATGTTTTCAGACTTCATGGGTTGCCCACTGATATTGTTTCTGATCGGGGTCCACAATTCATTGCACAATTCTGGAAGTCTTTTTGTGCCTCATTAAAGATGAAATTGTCTTTAACATCCGGCTACCATCCCCAATCCAACGGACAGACCGAGCGAGTTAATCAATCATTAAAACAGTATTTGCGTTTGTACTCAGCCAAACTCCAGAATGATTGGTCCGAGTTTCTTCCTTTGGCGGAGTTTGCTTACAATAATTCTTGTCATTCCTCCACTAATGTGTCTCCATTCTTTTCAGTTTTTGGTTTTCACCCCAGAGCTAATTCTTTTTTTCAACATTCTTCTGTTTCCTCGCTAACCTTAACCTCTCATCTCAGAGTCATTTGGAAAAAAGTGCACCTTGCTCTCAGAAAAGCGGCATTTCGAGAGAAAATTTTTTCGGACAGGCTCCGACGTCCTTGCACTTTTAAGGTGGGAGACAGGGTATGGTTGTCGACTCGTAACATTAGACTTCGACAAACCTCAGCTAGATTGGGCCCCAAATTTATTGGACCATTTCATATTATTAAAAAAATCAACCCAGTTGCTTTCCGGTTACGTTTACCAAGAGCTCTCCGGATCGGAAATACGTTCCATTGCTCCCTGTTGAAACCATACGTTTCTTCCAGTAGATTTCCTCGGAAGATCTCTCAGGGGAAATCACCTGTAGATGTACAGGGACAACAGGAGTTCTTGGTGGAGAAGGTTCTCGATTCCAAATTGTCCCGGGGTCGGCTTTATTTTCTGGTACACTGGAGAGGCTATGGTCCAGAGGAAAGGTCTTGGGTCCTGGATAAGGATCTCCATGCCCCGAGGCTCAAGAGGGCATTTTTTCGTGAATTTCCTCGGAAACCTGGCTTTAGGGGTTCCTTGACCCCTCCTCAAGGGGGGGGGGTACTGTTAGGCGCCGGGGTCCGCTCGTCGGTGTGGCCCGGCGCCTAGCAACCAGGGACGCCATGCGCGTACAGCCGCCGGCTCCCTGGCAACGCTAGACGCCGGGCGCACGGAGCCGCACGGACCCTAGCAACGGGGACGCCACTGGCGGACCGCGTTCCCCGTTGCTGGGTCCATTGAAATTAGTAAGGGCACCTGTTTCCTGGCCGTGCAGCAAGGCAGCTGCACGGCATTCACGCAATCTGCACTGGCAGCAGGTGATTGGAGGGCTTCGGTTTATATGCTCTTGCAGTGCCTCACACAGACGCCGGTAATAGCTTCCTGCATGCTGTATCTGTTTGCTGAGAGTGTTTCCAGTCATGCTGTATCCGGTCGTTCCTGTCCTCAGTTGTCCTGCACTCGGAAGTCGTCATCTGTTCCTGGAGTCCTGACTGAGCACCGTTAAACATCCAGTGGTGTTCGTGAGTCGCGGCGTAGCCGTGTGTTGCGGCTTGGCCGCTTTATTTCTTATTATTTATTATTTGTGTTTCGGAGCTTTTGCGGAGGATTCCGCTCCCACAGATCCACTCTGGTATCCAGCGATGCTGGGTAGGAGTAATGGACTAGTGGATTTTGGTTGTCCTTTTATCTGGCGGTTTTTCCGCGCATACTTCAAGTTTGGTTAGTTAGCTTGTTGCCCTTGGCCTGTTGTAGTCAGAGGTCCTCTTGTCATCATCCTGCCTCGGATTTCCCTTTGTCTCTCACTAAGACCGGGAGGCACCGGAGTTGGGCAGACATAATCCGCCTTTCAAACGTGGCTGCCAGGGGCTCAAGAAACCATAGTCTCGCAAGGGATTTCCGATAGCACGGGTGAGACAATAGAGTTAGGGCGCCAGGGGCAACTAGTCTTTCCTGCTCCCGTAACCAGCATTCCCTTCCAGTACTCTGGCCATTGTCATAAGATCTCCTCCGGTCAGGAGTACTGGAATCATAACAATTGGAGTGAGTCGTGGTACGTCACCAGAGAAGGAGCGAGTGAAAGCGTTAGGTGTCTTTCACCGTATATTGGCCCTCATTCCGAGTCGTTCGCTCGGTATTTTTCATCGCATCGCAGTGAAATTCCGCTTAGTGCACATGCGCAATATTCGCACTGCGACTGCGCCAAGTATCTTTGCTATGAAGAAAGTATTTTTACTCACGGCTTTCTCATCGCTCCGGCGAACGTAATGTGATTGACAGGAAATGGGTGTTACTGGGCGGAAACACGGCATTTTATGGGCGTGTGGATGAAAACGCTACCGTTTCCGGAAAAAACGCAGGAGTGGCCGGAGAAACGGGGGAGTGGTTGGGTGAACGCTGGGTGTGTTTGTGACGTCAAACCAGGAACGACAAGCACTGAACTGATCGCACAGGCAGAGTAAGTCTGGAGCTACTCTAAAACTGCTAAGTAGTTTGTGCTCGCAATATTGCGAATACATCGGTCGCAATTTTAAGATGCTAAGATACACTCCCAGTAGGCGGCGGCTTAGCGTGTGTAACTCTGCTAAATTCGCCTTGCGACCGATCAACTCGGAATGAGGGCCATTGTGTTGTGCATTTGGGGATTGCGTTTATAGGCATAAAGTCCACGATGGGCTCCAATTGCACAAGCAGTGTGCGTTTGGTAGCTAGGGTTCAGGCTGAAGAGTTGGGATCGAGAAGGTCAGAACTGCGTCCGAGAGGGTCAGCAAGGTTTATTATGTGTGAGAAATATGGGCCCTCATTCCGAGTTGATCGGTCGCAAGGCGAATTTAGCAGAGTTACACACGCTAAGCCGCCGCCTACTGGGAGTGTATCTTAGCATCTTAAAATTGCGACCGATGTATTCGCAATATTGCGAGCACAAACTACTTAGCAGTTTTAGAGTAGCTCCAGACTTACTCTGCCTGTGCGATCAGTTCAGTGCTTGTCGTTCCTGGTTTGACGTCACAAACACACCCAGCGTTCGCCCAACCACTCCCCCGTTTCTCCGGCCACTCCTGCGGTTTTTCCGGAAACGGTAGCGTTTTCATCCACACGCCCATAAAACGCCGTGTTTCCGCCCAGTAACACCCATTTCCTGTCAATCACATTACGTTCGCCGGAGCGATGAGAAAGCCGTGAGTAAAAATACTTTCTTTATAGCAAAGATACTTGGCGCAGTCGCAGTGCGAATATTGCGCATGCGCACTAAGCGGAATTTCACTGCGATGCGATGAAAAATACCGAGCGAACGACTCGGAATGAGGGCCCTGGTTCACACATGGAGGCTTTTTGCAATGAGTGGGTACGTATGACTGCGGAAGATAGGGCCCCATTCCCAAAGGTGGGTAGTTTTGAATCAGAGGTGTTACAGAACATAAGGATTAAAATATGTCTGATTAAATCCAGAAAACAAAGGGTCAGACATACAAATTGTTTAAACCTGTGGCAGCAAGAGGGGGAGGTGCAGAAGGAACTGGCTTGCACAGCAAGTTCCAAATCTAGCGGGAAAGTGATTGCGAGCACACCACCCCCACCATATATTGATGGGGAGAAACTGTCTACAAGCAATGGTGCATCAGTAAAAGATAGGAAAGTGATAGATAAATGTGTTAACCCTAACCCTTACCAGTTGTATCCCATCTTAAATTTTCCCCAGGATTGTGAGCAGGAAGATGAGCCCAGCACGATATCGGCGCTCTCTCTAGCAGCCACCATACAGGACACCCAGGTAGGCATGGCCCAACCACCAAGAGTAGTAGCAATGCCCCCCAGTGGAGGGGTGAGTGAGGTTGTGTCCACTGGTAAGTACGGTACCACACACTATGCAGAGACAATAGCTCCCCGCATTATAGAATCAAGTCAAAATTATATAGTTGAACTAAATCCTGTCAGGGTGATTGCAGTCCCCAATGGGAAGACTGACAGTCAGGGAGTGACTCCCATCAGGAACATTGCCATGCATTGTCCTTGGTCCCGAGCAGAGTTAAGGTCAATTATGTCAGAATTCCCCGATCCCAGAAAAGATCTAGTCGGATACCAGAGGTTCATTAAAGAGTTAGGTAACGCCCACGAACCCACAAATAAAGATTGGCGAACAGTGCTACGGTTGTGTTTACCCTCAAATATTGGCATCATGAAATTCATAATGGATTGTAAGTTAGACGCAGAGGTACCTCTCACTGATGAATACAATCAGGAGAATGTACGGCAAATCAACCTGCAATTCCGAGTGTATTTCCCTACTGTTGTTAAATGTAATAAAATCTCCATAAGACAAAAAGAAGGTGAAATGGCATCAGAATATTTCCATCGAGCACTGCAGGAAATAGCTAGATACACTGGGATCGAGGATATTAAGGATAATGCACATCACAGGGAGGTAGCTGTCTCTGTTAAAGGAGGCACTGAGGACAAGGGTGCAAACTTCTCTACCTAACTGGAGGGGTATTTTGGTGGCTGCGTTGAGAGAGTCCGCTGTCTAGCATGATCGGAACATCAGTAAACACAGGGAGTCGCAAGGGGATAAGCTGATGACTGTGAGTATACAGGCTCTTACAGGAAAGTCCTATCAGCCAAAACCCCTGACCCCTGATGGTAAGTCACGGTCAATAGTATGTTTCTATTGTAATAAGGAAGAACATTTTGCAAGGGACTGTAGGAATAAAGGGACACATAACGTATACAGACCCCCTAGACCTGAATACGAGCCACACTGCAATTCACATAATTGGAATCAGGGACCATATAGAAGAGATTACGAGCCACATAGAGGGGAAACAAGGAGGTACCCACTAAGGAGGGACTGGCAGGCCTCCGAAAAATCACAGCTACCCCCCCCACACACACACACACACATATTGTAGCTGCCAATGCGCTGCGGGAGGGTCCCACTACACAATAGGTGTTGGGCCACACCTGTAGTCTGCAGCCAGTGAAGTTGATTGCTAGCCTTGGTAGTGAACCTTAGGTCATGGTTGATGTAGCTGGTGTAACATTTCCTTTCCTTGTAGATACAGGGGCGGCCAGGTCAGTGTTGAATTCCACATCAGGTGTAAAAACCACGGGTAAAATGATTTCGGCAATGGGAGTAACAGGAACGGTGCAACAATACCCTTTGAGTAGACCTGCAGAGATTACGATAGGGCCCTTGCAAACCAAACATTCTTTCCTGTTGGCTGCATCGGCTCCGACTAATCTACTCGGCAGAGACTTACTGTGTAAAATGCGGTGTGTCATATACTGTACTCCTGAGGGTGTCTTCTTGGATATACCTGAGAATCATGCTCAAGAAGTGCAAGATATATTAGACACCCCTCAAAGACTAATGTCGCACTCTACTGTTATAGACATGTGTCCATCAAAGGTAGAGGAAATGATCTTGCAAATACCGGGTTCCCTTTGGACCAAAGATGGACAGGACACTAGATTGATGGCGAATGTAGCTCCAGTAGCAGTACAAGTAAAAGATGGCAGGATAGCGCCAAAAATCCCTCAATATCCTCTGAAGCAAGAGGTAGAATTAGGAGTGTACCCGTCATAGGCCCTCATTCCGAGTTGTTCGCTCGCAAGCTGCTTTTAGCAGCATTGCACACGCTAAGCGCCGCCTACTGGGAGTGAATCTTAGCTTAGCAGAATTGCGAACGAAAGATTCTCAAAATTGCGAATAGAAATTTCTAAGCAGTTTCTGAGTAGCTCGACACTTACTCTGCCACTGCGATCAGTTCAGTCAGTTTCGTTCCTGGTATGACGTCACAAACACACCCAGCGTTCGCACAGACACTCCCCCGTTTCTCCAGCCACTCCCGCGTTTTTCCCAGAAACGGCAGCGTTTTTTCACACACTCCCATAAAACGGCCAGTTTCCGCCCTAAAACACCCACTTCCTGTCAATCACACTACGATCACCAGAACAAAGAAAAAACCTCGTAATGCCGTCAGTAAAATACCAAACTTCTTAGCTAACTTACTTGGCGCAGCCGCAGTGCGAACATTGCGCATGCGCAGTTTGCGGAAAATCGCTGCGATGCGATGAAAAATAACGAGCGAACAACTCGGAATGAGGGCCATAGAGCGGCTGCTACAGCAGGGCATCCTAGTCAGGACGTCCAGCACCGACAATAGTCCCATCTTCCCTGTGAAAAAGAGTGGGGGGAGGGGTTACAGGCTAGTGCAGGATCTAAGGGGGATAAACAAAATAGTTGAGAGCCAATTCCCCGTAGTGTCCAATCCAGCTGTCATCCTTATGCAAATTCCCTCTACCGCAAAATTCTTCACTGTCATTGACCTCTGTTCGGCTTTCTTTTCTGTCCCTCTTCACCCTGACAGCCAATACCTCTTTGCCTTTACTTACAGGGGAGTACAGTACACCTGGACTCATCTCCCCTAAGGTTTCATTGACAGCCCGAATATTTTCTCCAAGGCCTTGCATGACTGTTTACAATCCTTTCAACCTGAGAGTGGATCAGTGCTAATACGGTATGTCGATGACTTGTTGTTGTGTTCTGACTCACTCGAATCATCCTTGATAGATACTAAACAGTTTCTGTTTCATCTTTTCCAGACAGGACACAAGGTTTCAAAGGATAAGTTGCAGTTGTGCCTGACCAGGGTCAAATACTTGGGACACTGCTTGACACAAGGACTTAGGCACCTGACCGCTGATAGAATACAGGCGATCCGCGACATGACTCTGCCACAAACTCAGCAACAGATCCGCACTTTCCTTGGAATGTGTGGGTACTGTCGTAACTGGATTCCGGGGTTCTTCATACTGGCTTTACCTTTGCAAGAAATGGTCTCTTCGAGCAAACCGGAACGGATCTCTCACACAGATGAGTCTGAACTGGCGTTTGAGAGGCTAAAACAGTGTCTATCAAAAGCACCTGCATTAGGTATGCCAGATTATGAGAAGCCCTTTGAATTGTACGGTACTGAAAGTGCTAGGTGCACGGCAGGAGTCTAACACAGAGAGATGGTGATGCCAGCAGAAATTTCATGACGGCAGCTGGTACACCTGTAGCGCATGCGTCCCACATTAAAAGGCTCCTGATAGCAATACAAGAACCAGACAGAGTGGCTGTTATCAAGTGTAAAGCACACACTTACAACCAAGACCCAATCTCACTTGGTAACAGCTGGACAGACGAAGCTGCTAAATCAGCAGCAAGCACCACCATACAAACGAACATCACACCACTGATGACATTTAACACGGTCAACACACAGCAGCTAATTGAAATGCAAAATTTGTGTTCCCTACAGGAAAAGGCAGTCTGGAACTCGAAGGGGTATGGTCAGGAGTCCTCAGGACTTTGGACAGATGGACACGGTAAGCCAGTGGCCCCCAGAGCATATCTTCCAAGTCTAGCTGAGGCTGCACATGGTCTGACTCATCTGGGCAAAGAGGGTATGTGCAAGCTGGTAAGAGCCTACTGGAGTGCACCAGGATTCTCTTCCCATGCAGGTAAGAGAGCAATGACATGTCTTACTTGCTTGAGGAAGAATATTGGTAAGACAATACCAACAGAGCCATCCCATATCCCTCCTACAGACGGAGCTTTTCAGGTAATACAAATCGACTTCATACAGTTACCACCCTGTAGGAATTTGAAATATGTGTTAGTATGTACTGATGTGTTTTCCAACTGGGTAGAAGCGTTCCATGCTGCCACAAATACTGCTACGTTCACTGCAAAGAAAATTGTGCAGGAATTTGTGTGCAGATATGGTATCCCTAGAATGATTGAAAGTGATAGGGGTACCCATTTTACAGGTGAAGTCTTTCAGGTTATGTGCAAACTGATGGGAATTAATAGCAAGCTACACACTCCGTACCGACCACAGGCGAGTGCAAAGATAGAGAGAGTGAACAGCACTATTAAGAACAAGCTGAGCAAAGTGATGGCTGAAACTGGATTCCTGTGGCCAGAAGCTTTGCCACTAGTGTTGTACAGCATCAGAACCACTCCCAGGTCACCGCTTAACTTATCACCCTTTGAAATTCTTTTTGGTCGACAACCCCATGTAATGATAGACCCCCAGGATGATTTGAAGTGCAATAATGAAATAACTGTGAAATATTTGGTTAGGATGAGCCGGCAGCTGAGAAATCAACAAAGAAATCTAAAGCTGGTGATTCCTGACCTACCGAACAGTAATTGTCATGACATTGAGCCTGGGAAATATGTGATGATACGAAATTTTCTACGCTCAGGTTGCCTCATTGACAGGTGGCAAGGACTGTATCAAGTCTTGTTAACCAGCACAACAGCATTAAAGGTCGCCGAAAGAGAGACTTGGGTCCACTCGTCCCACTGCAAGAAGGTCGCTGACCCGGAGAAAACTCGTGACAAAGAGCAAGGTGAAGAGCACCTCGTATCACTAGAGAGTCTATTCCGGGAAAGCTGAGAGGCAGGACTGTTGAACGGCACCTGAGCGCGGAGAGCAACAAGATCAAGGACAGTTGTCGCACCATTTTCTTTTTTCACCCCCCACTGCATTTTCCTTTCTTTTCTCCTCCTTATTTTCCTTCTTTCCACTAATGAAATGGATCTATCACAAGAGACTGCGTTTCGGGTTCTGCTAGTAATATTGTTTTTGCTCAGGACAATTTGTTTTAGTGAGGGTCCTAGAGAGGTCGAGCAAGGATCTGGAATGGGTTCTGATGGCGAGTACGAATTTGTAGAATCTCAGGAGCAGCACATCACTCGAGTAAAGGCTGGTATCAGTAAGCGCTCTGGTAGTCATGGAGCTCGGAGGCAATGTGAAGGGTTATTGTCTGATGAATATTGTATTTGTAGATATTGCGAGAACATAGTTGAAGATGGGTGCATCCAGAGATGTCAGTTCAACTTTAATATCGACCTGGACTGACATTCGTTGAGTGATTACCACTCATTAGTGGGTAAGGTCTTAAACCAGACGGAATGTTGGGTGTGCTCATAGGTACCTTAAGGACAGAGTAAGTCAGGATTAGTACCATACCCTTTAGCAATAGATGAGGTACTCGAATTACGGGGTGGGAGACCGGTGGACAGGAAATTCAATATATCTAGGCTACCTAGCTTGAAGCTCCACCAGTACAACGTAGATAGGTCCCTGTTGTGTTTTAATATTTCCAATTTCCGAAAACCAGGAAATTGGGAAGTGACTTGGAATAACCAGACAATTACCTTTTCACACAGAGCTGATAGGATACCTATTGACTCTGAACTTGTACGCAAGAAAGCCAACAGTGGGATGTATTTTCAGTATAGGTATACACGTGGGAGCAAGACCATGTGAGTTGGAAAAGTATCGCCAGGGTATTGTGCCCATATCATCCAACCCGATACTTGTACTGAGCAAATGAGAGAACTAGGACTTGGTTTCTTTACCTGGAAGGTTTGCAATATGGTGATATTACATTTTGTCCCCTATGTTCTCCCAGATGATGCCTATTTCATATGTGGGAGGAAAGCGTACAAGTGGCTTACTCCGAGCTCTGAGGGATTGTGTTATATTGGGAGAGTACTACCAGAGGTCATGACCATAACCCATGATAAAATGAAAGACGTTCACCGCAGCACTCAGACTCCTTATACTCATACCCACTATGAACACATCATCAAGAGACACCTCATAGATAGGGCAGAGCACGCAGCCTCTGAATTGATCCACGAATCCACCGGGATTCAGTTCCTTTTCGCATTAGATATCACCCGTACTGCCAGAGGAACTATAAATTATAGGTACATCCATGCGCTAGCGAGCTTGATAGATAATATCACTGAGATGTATGATGACACCTTCAGGTATACAGGAAGGGAGTTACAAGCTTACAAGAAAGAGCTGATCCAGTACAGAATGGTACTTAATTACGTTACAGCTGTGAGAGGTGGGTACTGTGTTACCTTGGCAAATCAATATGGCGTGAAGTGTTGTACATATATCACGAATACCACTGACGACCCCACGGAGATCATCGATCAAAAGATGGATGAGATCTTACAGTTGAAGTGGGAGTTCAGGAGGAAGCACAATCTTACCTTGACGGCTGTGGGTAATGAACTGACTGGCTGGGTCTCATGGTTGAACCCACGCAAATGGTTCTCAGGGTTAGGAGAGTGGGCACAGAATGTTATTATGAGTGTGGGGAAGTTTCTCCTTTGTATCCTGGGAGTCATCATAATTATTGGTCTGATATTCAGGTGTGTTCGAATTCTAACGCGGCGCAAGCACGGCACAAATTTGATGAGTCTAAGGAGAGAGGGTGTTGTTACAGCAGCAGATTTGGTTTATGACCCATCCATAGAGACAGTGTTATGATAAGGATTGCAAATGAATTTCATGGCCTGTTTCTTTCACCATTTTTCTCTGTTTCCCCCTTTACCCAGAAACATCCAACCGGAAAAGACGTCAGCCCTACCCAATGTTTATGTGAATGTATTGTTTTTTTATATATATGTGTCTTATCTTTATCTCTGCAACCTTCAGTTAATGGCACACATAGTCGACAGGTGTTATCCACATATAGTAGCATTCACATATGTTCCCCCTCCATGTATCATCAACTAAATGTGCTCCCCATTTGTTGGAATAAGAAGCCGAAAAGAGCTCGGTAGTGTTTGTTTGCCGATTTACAGACCCTTAATACGGGATGAGAAGGATTTAATGTATACTTCGCAATACCTCGAAGCTTACTACATATACGGAACGATGATACATGCCCCTCAGACATTGATTCATACATACATGCTTTTTACAATCCCACTAGGCTATACATTTCCCACTTACAACTCTCCCCCGATCATCCAAACTTGTATATATTGTGTAGATAATATTTTCTGTTTAGTAGTAAAGTGTGGCAGTTATTGATTACTGCCAAAGGGTGGACTGTTGAAGTTGAAAATATTGCAGTACAAACTACACACAGATGGCCTCCATGCGCATACTTTTTCTGCCGTGCGTGCACATATTCGCAAGTTACGTATGACCGCTCCCGCGGTCCTGCGTATTAGCGTGGGGTATGAGTAATTACGGTAGTATTTGTAATCGCATGGAAAAGACATATTCATTATTTTACCCATATAATGCAGAAATCACACACTGATTTATCCTTCTAGTAGCTAGTTACAGTTCACACATAAATTATCCTCCTAGAAACTCTAGCACAATGTACCAGACTGCCTTGTTTACGCAAAGCTTTGAAATCCTATGAAGAAGGCAAATACCTTTGGTTACCCCCATTGTTCTAGAGTTGTCCAGTATCTGTCGAAGACAATAAATACTGGATTGTCATTGTCGTATCTGAAAACAGGACAAACAAAAAGACAATATCCAGGAACCTAGTTTAACTGGAGAGAACTCAATTAGCAATAGCTGACAAATTATATACCAGACATTTAGATATCTAAGGTAATAACATTCATGGGCTGAACTCTTGGAAATGTGTGTATAATATATATATATATATATACACACTGCTCAAAAAAATATAGGGAACACTTAAACAACACAATGTAAACTGTCCACTTAGGAAGCAACACTGATTGACAATCAATTTCACATGCTGTTGTGCAAATGGAATAGACAACAGGTGGAAATTATAGACAGTTAGCAAGACACCCCCAATAAAGGAGTTGTTCTGCAGGTGGTGACCACAGACCACTTCTCAGCTCCTATGCTTTCTGGCTGATGTTTTGGTCACTTTTGAAAGCTGGCGGTGCTTTCACTCTAGTGGCAGCATGAGACGGAGTCTACAACCCACACAAGTGGCTCAGGTAGTGCAGCTCATCCAGGATGGCACATCAATGCGAGCTGTGGCAAGAAGGTTTGCTGTGTCTGTCAGCGTAGTGTCCAGAGCATGGAGGAGCTACCAGGAGAGAGGCCAGTACATCAGGAGATGTGGAGAAGGCCGTAGGAGGGCAACAACCCAGCAGCAGGACCGCTACTTCTGCCTTTGTGCAAGGAGGAACACTGCCAGAGCCCTGCAAAATGAACTTCAGCAAGCCACAAATGTGCATGTGTCTACTCAAATGATCAGAAACAGACTCCATGAGGGGGGTATGAGGGCCCGACTTCGACAGGTGGGGGTTGCGCTTACAGCCCAACATCGTGCAGGACGTTTGGCATTTGCCACTGGCGCCCTGTGCTCTTCACAGATGAAAGCAGGTTCTCACTGAGCACATGTGACAGAGTTTGGAGACGCCAAGGAGAACATTCTGCTGCCTGCAATATCCTCCAGCATGACCGGTTTGGCAGTGGGTCAGTAATGGTGTGGGGTGGCATTTCTTTGGGGGGCCGCACAGCCCTCCATGTGCTCGCCAGAGGTAGCCTGACTGCCATTAGGTATCGAGATGAGATCCTCAGACCCCTTGTGAGACCATATGCTGGTGCGGTTGGCCCTGGGTTCCTCCTAATGCAAGACAATGCTAGACCTCATGTGGCTGGAGTGTGTCAGCAGTTCCTGCAAGACGAAGGCATTGATGCTATGGACTGGCCCGCCCGTTCCCCAGACCTGAATCCAATTGAGCACATCTGGGACATCATGTCTTGCTCCATCCACCAACGCCACGTTGCACCACAGACTGTCCAGGAGTTGGCGGATGCTTTAGTCCAGGTCTGGGAGGAGATCCCTCAGGAGACCATCCGCCACCTCATCAGGAGCATGCCCAGGTGTTGTAGGGAGGTCATACAGGCACGTGGAGGCCACACACACTACTGAGCCTCATTTTGACTTGTTTTAAGGACATTACATCTATGTTGGATCAGCCTGTAGTGTGTTTTTCCACTTTAATTTTGAGTATGACTCCAAATCCAGACCTATATTTACTAAAATTCGTATCTGTGTCGATTTGGAGTGTAATTAAACACGAATGACATCGAATGTGTGAATTTGCAACGTTTTGGTTTTTTTACGCCTCATTTACTAAGCTGTCGTATTTTGATTGTTCTCATTTTTCGATGTCGATGTCATTCGTGTTTTTTAAAGGTAGAATGCGGCTGATTTTGTGTTTTTGCGGCTGTATTGGGTTTTTTTTAACGAATGTGTCATTTGTATGTTACGACAGTGTTTCTCCGTTCCCGGCCGCGATTTTTTTCTAACTTTCGTTTTTGTCACTCGTCCGTGATTGGTTTGTTTCCTGATGGAGGAGTGTCTGTGCTCATTACTATAAAACCGCCCCAAACCGTCCAAACCTCGTGAGTTTAGCTAGTGGAGAGGTGAGAGGAAGTGGTGTTTGGTGTTGGTGAGTAGTTTGGAGTATTTTGTGGTTTGGAGGTGGTGTAAGTGTGTGTAAGTAGTCTTGTCATACTTGTTGTGTAGTTATTTAAAAGTCTGTTTACTTTTTTGTCTTTGTAAAAAAAAATTTAGTCTATTGTCATTGTTTGTGAGCGTGTGGTGTGTAGTGTTAGTGGAGGAGTGTGTTGTGTGTTTTTTTTTTATAATTGTTATTTGTTGTTTGTCCTGAATATGTCCCAGTCAGAGGTGAGTGAGGTGGAGGAGGTGAGTGAGGTGGAGGAGGTTAGTGAGGAGGAGGAGGTGAGTGGGGTGGAGGAGGTTAGTGAGGAGGAGGGGGAGGTTGCTGCTGCGGCCTCGAGTGAGAGTGACAGTGATGGTGCTGTTGCTCCGCAGCCACGCACCACTATAAAGACTGGGCGCAATGTGAAGTTCAGCTATGCAGAGAATGTCGCATTGGTGCGGGAGCTGATGAAACATCATCATCAGCTGTTTGGCCATGATGCTATCAAGGTACCTTCACGCAGGAAGAGTGTTCTGTGGGGGAAGATAGTAGCGGCAGTTAATAGTGAGGGTGTGGTGAGGAGGACCGAGGACACGTGTCGTAAGTGTTTCTACGATATCAAGCGCCGTGTCAAGGCGAAAATGGCCAAGGAGGCAAAGTCTGCCAGGCAAACAGGGGGTGGCCATCCCTTCAGAGCGTCATATCGTGATTGGGAGGAGCCTGTGCGGTCCCTTATTCCATCAGAAGTGGTTGGTGCGACTTATGTCCGGGATTCGGATCGTCCAAGGCAGGATGGTGAGTTTGTGGTACAATATTTAAATTATTTTAACATATGTGCTTTGTCCTTAGTTGTGTGAAATGTATTGTAGCTGATTCTGTTTGTAAGTGGCTTAATTATTGAAATGTGTTGGTGTTGTTTTTTTTTAGCATAGCTATGTTGTTTCCCTTTGTCTTGTGAAGTTAGCAGTTGTCCTGTCCCTTTTGCAGCATCAAATTTTTTTTTATTTGTGGTTTAATTTTTTTTTCCATTTAAATGAAGTGCGACTCATGTGTTTTCATAAATGTTTAATACATTTTATTTAATGTTTTTTTTTTATTAATGTATGTTGTTGTGGATAGGCCTTTGTGTGCAAGATGTGATTATTGCCACAGAATAATTTTTTATTTTTTTATGGATAATAATATATTTGTTTATTGTGAGTTATTTGTGGCTCCAATTTTTATGTTTCTAACAGACTAATATTCTTGTTGTGTTAAAGTTCCATGGTTGGTTTTGTAGTTGTATAAATAAGATTTTACTTACCGATAAATCTATTTCTCGGAGTCCGTAGTGGATGCTGGGGTTCCTGAAAGGACCATGGGGAATAGCGGCTCCGCAGGAGACAGGGCACAAAAAGTAAAGCTTTTCCAGATCAGGTGGTGTGCACTGGCTCCTCCCCCTATGACCCTCCTCCAGACTCCAGTTAGGTACTGTGCCCGGACGAGCGTACACAATAAGGGAGGATTTTGAATCCCGGGTAAGACTCATACCAGCCACACCAATCACACCGTACAACTTGTGATCTAAACCCAGTTAACAGTATGATAACAGCGGAGCCTCTGAAAGATGGCTTCCTTCAACAATAACCCGAATTAGTTAACAATAACTATGTACAATTATTGCAGATAATCCGCACTTGGGATGGGCGCCCAGCATCCACTACGGACTCCGAGAAATAGATTTATCGGTAAGTAAAATCTTATTTTCTCTATCGTCCTAGTGGATGCTGGGGTTCCTGAAAGGACCATGGGGATTATACCAAAGCTCCCAAACGGGCGGGAGAGTGCGGATGACTCTGCAGCACCGAATGAGAGAACTCCAGGTCCTCCTTAGCCAGAGTATCAAATTTGTAAAATTTTACAAACGTGTTCTCCCCTGACCACGTAGCTGCTCGGCAAAGTTGTAATGCCGAGACCCCTCGGGCAGCCGCCCAAGATGAACCCACCTTCCTTGTGGAGTGGGCCTTTACAGATTTAGGCTGTGGCAGGCCTGCCACAGAATGTGCAAGTTGGATTGTGCTACAGATCCAACGAGCAATCGTCTGCTTAGACGCAGGAGCACCCATCTTGTTGGGTGCATACAATATAAACAACGAGTCAGATTTTCTGACTCCAGCTGTCCTTGCAATATATATTTTTAATGCTCTGACAACGTCCAGTAACTTGGAATCCTCCAAGTCACTTGTAGCCGCAGGCACTACAATAGGCTGGTTCAGATGAAATGCTGACACCACCTTAGGGAGAAAATGCGGACGAGTCCTCAGTTCTGCCCTGTCCGAATGGAAAATCAGATATGGGCTTTTGTAAGATAAAGCTGCCAGTTCTGACACTCTCCTGGCCGAAGCCAGGGCTAGAAGCATGGTCACTTTCCATGTGAGATATTTCAAATCCACCTTCTTTAGTGGTTCAAACCAATGAGATTTTAGAAAGTCCAAAACCACATTGAGATCCCACGGTGCCACTGGAGGCACCACAGGAGGCTGTATATGTAGCACTCCCTTAACAAAGGTCTGGACTTCAGGGACTGAAGCCAATTCTTTTTGAAAGAAAATCGACAGGGCCGAAATTTGAACCTTAATAGATCCCAATTTGAGACCCATAGACAATCCTGATTGCAGGAAATGTAGGAATCGACCCAGTTGAAATTCCTCCGTCGGAGCACTCCGATCTTCGCACCACGCAACATATTTTCGCCAAATTCGGTGATAAAGTTGCACGGTTACTTCCTTCCTTGCTTTAATCAAAGTAGGAATGACTTCTTCCGGCATGCCTTTTTCCTTTAGGATCCGGCGTTCAACCGCCATGCCGTCAAACGCAGCCGCGGTAAGTCTTGAAACAGACAGGGACCCTGCTGAAGCAAGTCCCTCCTTAGAGGTAGAGGCCACGGATCTTCCGTGATCATCTCTTGAAGTTCCGGGTACCAAGTCCTTCTTGGCCAATCCGGAACCACTAGTATCGTCCTTACGCCTCTTTGCCGTATAATTCTCAATACTTTTGGTATGAGAGGCAGAGGAGGAAACACATACACCGACTGGTACACCCAAGGCGTTACCAGCGCGTCCACAGCTATTGCCTGCGGATCTCTTGACCTGGCGCAATACCTGTCCAGTTTTTTGTTGAGGCGAGACGCCATCATGTCCACCATTGGTCTTTCCCAACGGGTTACCAGCAAGTGGAAGACTTCTGGATGAAGTCCCCACTCTCCCGGGTGAAGATCGTGTCTGCTGAGGAAGTCTGCTTCCCAGTTGTCCACTCCCGGGATGAACACTGCTGACAGTGCTATCACATGATTCTCTGCCCAGCGAAGAATCCTTGCAGCTTCTGCCATTGCACTCCTGCTTCTTGTGCCGCCCTGTCTGTTCACATGGGCGACTGCCGTGATGTTGTCCGACTGGATCAACACCGGTTTTCCCTGAAGCAGAGGTTCTGCCTGGCTTAGAGCATTGTATATTGCTCTTAGTTCCAGAATGTTTATGTGAAGAGACGTTTCCAGGCTCGTCCATACTCCCTGGAAGTTTCTTCCTTGTGTGACTGCTCCCCAGCCTCTCAGGCTGGCGTCCGTGGTCACCAGGATCCAATCCTGTATGCCGAATCTGCGGCCCTCCAATAGATGAGCACTCTGCAACCACCACAGAAGAGACACCCTTGTCCTTGGAGACAGGGTTATCCGCAGGTGCATCTGAAGATGCGACCCTGACCATTTGTCCAACAGATCCCTTTGGAAAATTCTTGCGTGGAATCTGCCGAATGGAATTGCTTCGTAAGAAGCCACCATTTTTCCCAGGACTCTTGTGCATTGATGTACAGACACCTTTCCTGGTTTTAGGAGGTTCCTGACAAGCTCGGATAACTCCTTGGCTTTTTCCTCCGGGAGAAAAATCTTTTTCTGAACCGTGTCCAGAATCATCCCTAGGAACAGCAGACGAGTTGTCGGCATTAACTGGGATTTTGGAATATTCAGAATCCACCCGTGCTGTTTTAGCACTTCTTGCGACAGTGCTAATCCCATCTCTAGTTGTTCTCTGGACCTTGCCCTTATTAGGAGATCGTCCAAGTATGGGATAATTAATATGCCTTTTCTTCGAAGAAGAATCATCATCTCGGCCATTACCTTTGTAAAGACCCGAGGTGCCGTGGACAATCCGAACGGCAGCGTCTGAAACTGATAGTGACAGTTTTGTACAACGAACCTGAGGTACCCCTGGTGTGAGGGGTAAATTGGAACGTGGAGATACGCATCCTTGATGTCCAAGGATACCATAAAGTCCCCCTCTTCCAGGTTCGCTATCACTGCTCTGAGTGACTCCATCTTGAACTTGAACTTCTTTATGTACAGGTTCAAGGACTTCAGATTTAGAATAGGCCTTACCGAGCCATCCGGCTTCGGTACCACAAAAAGAGTGGAATAATACCCCTTCCCTTGTTGTAGAAGAGGTACCTTGACTATCACCTGCTGAGAGTACAGCTTGTGAATGGCTTCCAAAACCGTCTCCCTTTCGGAGGGGGACGTTGGTAAAGCAGACTTCAGGAAACGGCGAGGTGGATCTGTCTCTAATTCCAACCTGTACCCCTGAGATATTATCTGCAGGATCCAGGGATCTACCTGCGAGTGAGCCCACTGCGCGCTGTAATTTTTGAGACGACCACCCACCGTCCCCGAGTCCGCTTGAGAAGCCCCAGCGTCATGCTGAGGCTTTTGTAGAAGCCGGGGAAGGCTTCTGTTCCTGGGAAGGAGCTGCCTGTTGCTGTCTCTTCCCTCGACCTCTGCCTCGTGGCAGATATGAATAGCCCTTTGCTCTCTTATTTTTAAAGGAACGAAAGGGCTGCGGTTGAAAAGTCGGTGCCTTTTTCTGTTGGGGAGTGACTTGAGGTAGAAAGGTGGATTTCCCGGCTGTAGCCGTGGCCACCAAATCTGATAGACCGACTCCAAATAACTCCTCCCCTTTATACGGCAAAACTTCCATATGTCGTTTTGAATCCGCATCGCCTGTCCACTGTCGCGTCCATAAAGCTCTTCTGGCCGAAATGGACATAGCACTTACCCATGATGCCAGTGTGCAGATATCCCTCTGTGCATCACGTATATAAAGAAATGCATCCTTTATTTGTTCTAACGACAGTAAAATATTGTCCCTGTCCAGGGTATCAATATTTTCAATCAGGGACTCTGACCAAACTACCCCAGCACTGCACATCCAGGCAGTCGCTATAGCTGGTCGTAGTATAACACCTGCATGTGTGTATATACTTTTTTGGATATTTTCCATCCTCCTATCTGATGGATCTTTAAGTGCGGCCGTCTCAGGAGAGGGTAACGCCACTTGTTTAGATAAGCGTGTTAGCGCCTTGTCCACCCTAGGAGGTGTTTTCCAGCGCTCCCTAACCTCTGGCGGGAAAGGGTATAATGCCAATAATTTCTTTGAAATTATCAGCTTTTTATCAGGGGCAACCCACGCTTCATTACACACGTCATTTAATTCTTCTGATTCAGGAAAAACTATAGGTAGTTTTTTCACACCCCACATAATACCCTGTTTAGTGGTACCTGTAGTATCAGCTAAATGTAACGCCTCCTTCATTGCCAAAATCATATAACGTGTGGCCCTACTGGAAAATACGGTTGATTCGTCACCGTCACCACTGGAGTCAGTGCCTGCGTCTGGGTCTGTGTCGACCGACTGAGGCAAAGGGCGTTTCACAGCCCCTGACGGTGTTTGAGTCGCCTGGACAGGCACTAATTGATTGTCCGGCCGTCTCATGTCGTCAAACGACTGCTTTAGCGTGTTGACACTATCCCGTAGTTCCATAAATAAAGGCATCCATTCTGGTGTCGACTCCCTAGGGGGTGACATCCTCATATTTGGCAATTGCTCCGCCTCCACACCAATATCGTCCTCATACATGTCGACACACACGTACCGACACACAGCAGACACACAGGGAATGCTCCTAACGAAGACAGGACCCACTAGCCCTTTGGGGAGACAGAGGGAGAGTTTGCCAGCACACACCAAAAGCGCTATATATATAACAGGGATAGCCTTATAATAAGTGCTCCCTTATAGCTGCTTTATATATATCAAAATATCGCCATAAATTTGCCCCCCCTCTCTGTTTTACCCTGTTTCTGTAGTGCAGTGCAGGGGAGAGACCTGGGAGCCGTCCTGACCAGCGGAGCTGTGAGAGGAAATGGCGCCGTGTGCTGAGGAGATAGGTCCCGCCCCTTTTCCGGCGGGCTCGTCTCCCGCTATTTAGTGAATCCAGGCAGGGGTTAAATATCTCCATATAGCCTCTGGGGGCTATATGTGAGGTATTTTTAGCCTTTATATAGGTTACATTTGCCTCCCAGGGCGCCCCCCCCCAGCGCCCTGCACCCTCAGTGACTGCGTGTGAAGTGTGCTGAGAGGAAAATGGCGCACAGCTGCAGTGCTGTGCGCTACCTTTAGAAGACTGCAGGAGTCTTCAGCCGCCGATTCTGGACCTCTTCTGACTTCAGCATCTGCAAGGGGGCCGGCGGCGCGGCTCCGGTGACCATCCAGGCTGTACCTGTGATCGTCCCTCTGGAGCTGATGTCCAGTAGCCAAGAAGCCAATCCATCCTGCACGCAGGTGAGTTCACTTCTTCTCCCCTCAGTCCCTCGTTGCAGTGATCCTGTTGCCAGCAGGACTCACTGTAAAATAAAAAACCTAAGCTAAACTTTTTCTAAGCAGCTCTTTAGGAGAGCCACCTAGATTGCACCCTTCTCGGCCGGGCACAAAAATCTAACTGGAGTCTGGAGGAGGGTCATAGGGGGAGGAGCCAGTGCACACCACCTGATCTGGAAAAGCTTTACTTTTTGTGCCCTGTCTCCTGCGGAGCCGCTATTCCCCATGGTCCTTTCAGGAACCCCAGCATCCACTAGGACGATAGAGAAATATTGTTAATTATGCATCTTAGGGCAGGCATGTCCAAACTGCGGCCCTCCAGCTGTTGTGAAACTACATATCCCAGCATGCCCTGACACAGCTTTACCATTCTCTGACAACAAAACTGGGTCAGGGCATGCTGGGATATGTAGTTTCCCAACAGCTGGAGGGCTGCATTTTGGACATGCCTGACTTAGGGTATGGATTGTTTGTTGTAATTGGTTCATGATTAAAGTATACACACCCAATGAAGTCAGCCAGAAAAGCATAAGCAGGGCCGCAACTAGGGGGGGGGGGGGGGCTAGGGGGGCATGTGACCTGGGCGCCGGATTGGAGGGGGCGCCATCAGGAACAGTTTAATTCCCCAAACACCCCTCCTTATCTGCATCGTCCATTACAGCTCGTTATGCAGTCGCAGCAGCTAGTAGAGTCTGGAGCTTGTGCTCCAGACTCTACTAGCTGCTGCGTCTGCCTAACAAGCCGGGCACAAAGCATTGCTGTGATTAAAGTGAAAATAAACTACAGATCCCAGCAGCCCTTGCTGCCGGAGCTGTAGTTTAGTTTCACTTTCTTCTATGCAGTCACGCGTAGTGCCTGCCCCGGCAGAGCCAGATTAAAGAGGGGACACAGAGAACAAGCTAACTCCCCAGCCTCCCCCCAGCTGCCTTTAATCGTCACCGCAGTGCTGAGCTGAACAAGAAGATTTAGCCGAAAGGGGGCAGGGCTACACGGCACTGTACACAGTGCCAGTCCAGCAAGCAGCATGGGAGACAGAAGCTCACTGTGTAGCAGCAGAAGACCCTAAACAGTGAGTGTGACAAAGGGAAGGGGCACTGTATGTGTGTGTGACTACTATATATGTGTGTGACTACATGAATATGTGTGTGTACATATATGTGTGCTTGTATGTATTTATGTGTGACTATGTATACAGGTGTGTGACTATATGTGAGTGAATGTATGCGTGTGTGTATGTGTTTACGTATGGGACAGTATGTATGTGTACAGATGTGTGATTTTACGTATATTTATCAATATATGGGTTATCTCCTCTTTTTTTCTCTATCCGTAGCCCAAATAAATGGCTAGCTAGCCCCCCCTTCCTCTCATAAGAAGGTTTTTATATATATATATATATATATAATAAGAATTTACTTACCGATAATTCTATTTCTCGTAGTCCGTAGTGGATGCTAGGGACTCCGTCAGGACCATGGGGATTAGCGGCTCCGCAGGAGACAGGGCACAAAAGTAAAAGCTTTAGGACTAGGTGGTGTGCACTGGCTCCTCCCCCTATGACCCTCCTCCAAGCCTCAGTTAGGATACTGTGCCCGGACGAGCGTACACAATAAGGAAAGATTTTGAATCCCGGGTAAGACTCATACCAGCCACACCAATCACACCGTACAACTTGTGATCTGAACCCAGTTAACAGCATGATAACAGAGGAGCCTCTGAAAAGATGGCTCACAACAATAATAACCCGATTTTTGTAACAATAACTATGTACAAGTATTGCAGACAATCCGCACTTGGGATGGGCGCCCAGCATCCACTACGGACTACGAGAAATAGAATTATCGGTAAGTAAATTCTTATTTTCTCTGACGTCCTAAGTGGATGCTGGGGACTCCGTCAGGACCATGGGGATTATACCAAAGCTCCCAAACGGGCGGGAGAGTGCGGATGACTCTGCAGCACCGAATGAGAGAACTCCAGGTCCTCCTCAGCCAGGGTATCAAATTTGTAGAATTTTGCAAACGTGTTTGCCCCTGACCAAGTAGCAGCTCGGCAAAGTTGTAAAGCCGAGACCCCTCGGGCAGCCGCCCAAGATGAGCCCACCTTCCTTGTGGAATGGGCATTTACAGATTTTGGCTGTGGCAGGCCTGCCACAGAATGTGCAAGCTGAATTGTACTACAAATCCAACGAGCAATCGTCTGCTTAGAAGCAGGAGCACCCAGCTTGTTGGGTGCATACAGGATAAACAGCGAGTCAGTTTTCCTGACTCCAGCCGTCCTGGAAATATATATTTTCAGGGCCCTGACAACGTCTAGCAACTTGGAGTCCTCCAAGTCCCTAGTAGCCGCAGGCACCACAATAGGTTGGTTCAGGTGAAACGCTGACACCACCTTAGGGAGAAACTGGGGACGAGTCCGCAGTTCTGCCCTGTCCGAATGGAAAATCAGATATGGGCTTTTGTGAGACAAAGCCGCCAATTCTGACACTCGCCTGGCCGAGGCCAGGGCCAACAGCATGGTCACTTTCCATGTGAGATATTTCAAATCCACAGATTTGAGCGGTTCAAACCAATGTGATTTGAGGAATCCCAGAACTACGTTGAGATCCCACGGTGCCACTGGAGGCACAAAAGGGGGTTGTATATGCAGTACTCCCTTGACGAATGTCTGGACTTCAGGAACTGAAGCCAATTCTTTCTGGAAGAAAATCGACAGGGCCGAAATTTGAACCTTAATGGACCCCAATTTGAGGCCCATAGACACTCCTGTTTGCAGGAAATGCAGGAATCGACCGAGTTGAAATTCCTCCGTGGGGGCCTTCCTGGCCTCACACCACGCAACATATTTTCGCCAAATGCGGTGATAATGTTGTGCGGTCACCTCCTTCCTGGCTTTGACCAGGGTAGGTATGACCTCTTCCGGAATGCCTTTTTCCCTTAGGATCCGGCGTTCAACCGCCATGCCGTCAAACGCAGCCGCGGTAAGTCTTGGAACAGACAGGGTCCTTGCTGAAGCAAGTCCCTTCTTAATGGCAGAGGCCATGGGTCCTCTGTGAGCATCTCTTGAAGTTCCGGGTACCAAGTTCTCCTTGGCCAATCCGGAGCCACGAGTATAGTTCTTACTCCTCTCCGTCTTATAATTCTCAGTACCTTGGGTATGAGAGGAAGAGGAGGGAACACATACACTGACTGGTACACCCACGGTGTTACCAGAGCGTCCACAGCTATTGCCTGAGGGTCCCTTGACCTGGCGCAATACCTGTCCAGTTTTTTGTTGAGGCGGGACGCCATCATGTCCACCTTTGGTTTTTCCCAATGGTTCACAATCATGTGGAAGACTTCCGTGTGAAGTCCCCACTCTCCCGGGTGGAGGTCGTGCCTGCTGAGGAAGTCTGCTTCCCAGTTGTCCACTCCCGGAATGAACACTGCTGACAGTGCTATCACATGATTTTCCGCCCAGCGAAGAATCCTTGCAGCTTCTGCCATTGCCCTCCTGCTTCTTGTGCCGCCCTGTCTGTTTACGTGGGCGACTGCCGTGATGTTGTCCGACTGGATCAGCACCGGCTGACCTTGAAGCAGAGGTCTTGCTAGGCATAGAGCATTGTAAATTGCCCTTAGCTCCAGTATATTTATGTGGAGAGAAGTCTCTAGACTTGACCACGTTCCCTGGAAATTTCTTCCCTGTGTGACTGCTCCCCAGCATCTCAGGCTGGCATCCGTGGTCACCAGGATCCAATCCTGAATGCCGAATCTGCGGCCCTCTAGTAGATGAGCACTCTGCAGCCACCACAGAAGAGACACCCTTGTCCTCGGAGACAGGGTTATCCGCTGATGCATCTGAAGATGCGATCCGGACCATTTGTCCAGCAGATCCCACTGAAAAGTTCTTGCGTGAAATCTGCCGAATGGAATCGCTTCGTAAAAAGCCACCATTTTTCCCAGGACCCTTGTGCAATGATGCACTGACACTTTTCCTGGTTTTAGGAGGTTCCTGACTAGCTCGGATAACTCCCTGGCTTTCTCCTCCGGGAGAAACACCTTTTTCTGGACTGTGTCCAGAATCATCCCTAGGAACAGCAGACGTGTCGTCGGGATCAGCTGCGATTTTGGAATATTTAGAATCCACCCGTGCTGTTGTAGCAGTACCCGAGATAGTGCTACTCCGACCTCCAACTGTTCCCTGGACTTTGCCCTTATCAGGAGATCGTCCAAGTAAGGGATAATTAAGACGCCTTTTCTTCGAAGAAGAATCATCATTTCGGCCATTACCTTGGTAAAGACCCGGGGTGCCGTGGACAATCCAAACGGCAGCGTCTGAAACTGATAATGACAGTTCTGTACTACGAACCTGAGGTACCCTTGGTGAGAAGGGCAAATTGGGACATGAAGGTAAGCATCCTTGATGTCCAGGGACACCATATAGTCCCCTTCTTCCAGGTTCGCTATCACTGCTCTGAGTGACTCCATCTTGAATTTGAACCTTTGTATGTAAGTGTTCAAAGATTTCAGATTTAGAATAGGTCTCACCGAGCCGTCTGGCTTCGGTACCACAAATAGTGTGGAATAATACCCCTTTCCCTGTTGTAGGAGGGGTACTTTGATTATCACCTGCTGGGAATACAGCTTGTGAATTGCTTCCAATACTGCCTCCCTGTCGGAGGGAGACGTTGGTAAAGCAGACTTCAGGAACCTGCGAGGGGGAGACGTCTCGAATTCCAATCTGTACCCCTGGGATACTACCTGTAGGATCCAGGGGTCCACTTGCGAGTGAGCCCACTGCGCGCTGAAACTCTTGAGACGACCCCCCACCGCACCTGAGTCCGCTTGTAAGGCCCCAGCGTCATGCTGAGGACTTGGCAGAAGCGGTGGAGGGCTTCTGTTCCTGGGAAGAGGCTGTCTGCTGCAGTCTTTTTCCCTTTCCTCTACCCCGGGGCAGATATGACTGGCCTTTTGCCCGCTTGCCCTTATGGGGACGAAAGGACTGAGGCTGAAAAGACGGTGTCTTTTTCTGCTGAGAGGTGAGTTGGGGTAAAAAGGTGGATTTTCCAGCTGTTGCCGTGGCCACCAGGTCCGAAAGACCGACCCCAAATAACTCCTCCCCTTTATACGGCAATACTTCCATATGCCGTTTGGAATCCGCATCACCTGACCACTGTCGTGTCCATAAACATCTTCTGGCAGAAATGGACATCGCACTTACTCTTGATGCCAGGGTGCAAATATCCCTCTGTGCATCACGCATATATAGAAACGCATCTTTTAAACGCTCTATAGTCAATAAAATACTGTCCCTGTCCAGGGTATCAATATTTTCAGTCAGGGACTCCGACCACGCCACCCCAGCGCTGCACATCCAGGCTGAGGCAATCGCTGGTCGCAGTATAACACCAGTATGTGTGTATATACTTTTTAGGACATTTTCCAGCTTCCTATCAACTGGCTTCTTGAGGGCGGCCGTATCAGGAGACGGTAACGCCACTTGTTTTGATAAGCGTGTGAGTGCCTTATCCACCCTAGGGGGTGTTTCCCAACGCGCCCTAACTTCTGGCGGGAAAGGGTATAATGCCAATCATTTCTTAGATATCAGCAATTTTTTATCGGGGGAGACCCACGCATCATCACACACTTCATTTAATTCTTCTGATTCAGGAAAAACTACGGGTAGTTTTTTCACACCCCACATAATACCCTTTTTTGTGGTACTTGTAGTATCAGAAATATGCAAAGCCTCCTTCATTGCCGTGATCATGTAACGTGTGGCCCTACTGGAAAATACGTTTGTTTCTTCACCGTCGACACTGGAGTCAGTGTCCGTGTCTGTGTCTGTGTCGACCGACTGAGGTAATGGGCGCTTTAGAGCCCCTGACGGTGTTTGAGACGCCTGGACAGGCACTAACTGACTTGCCGGCTGTCTCATGTCGTCAACAGTTTTTTGTAAAGTGCTGACACTATCACGTAATTCCTTAAATAAGACCATCCAGTCAGGTGTCGACTCCCTAGGGGGTGACATCACTAATACAGGCAATTGCTCCGCCTCCACACCATTTTCCTCCTCATACATGTCGACACACGCGTACCGACACACAGCACACACACAGGGAATGCTCTGATAGAGGACAGGACCCCACTAGCCCTTTGGGGAGACAGAGGGAGAGTTTGCCAGCACACACTAGAGCGCTATATATGTATAGGGACAACCTTATAAATAAGTGTTTCTCCCTTATAGCTGCTATATATGTTTTTATATGCCAAATTAGTGCCCCCCTCTCTCTTTTTTACCCTGTTTCTGTAGTGCAGGACTGCAGGGGAGAGTCAGGGAGACGTCCTTCCAGCAGAGCTGTGAGGGAAAATGGCGCTTGTGTGCTGAGGAGATAGGCTCCGCCCCCTTCACGGCGGCCTTTCTCCCGCTTTTTATGAGGTAAAATGGCAGGGGTTAAATACATCCATATAGCCCAGGAGCTATATGTGATGTATTTTTTTTACCATAAATAGTGTTTTCATTGCGTCTCAGGGCGCCCCCCCCCCAGCGCCCTGCACCCTCAGTGACCGGAGTGTGAAGTGTGCTGAGAGCAATGGCGCACAGCTGCAGTGCTGTGCGCTACCTTTCTTGAAGACAAGATGCCTTCTGCCGCCGATTTCTGGACCTCTTCACTCTTCTGGCTCTGTAAGGGGGCCGGCGGCGCGGCTCCGGGACCCATCCATGGCTGGGCCTGTGATCGTCCCTCTGGAGCTAATGTCCAGTAGCCAAGAAGCCCAATCCACTCTGCACGCAGGTGAGTTCGCTTCTTCTCCCCTTAGTCCCTCGATGCAGTGAGCCTGTTGCCAGCAGGACTCACTGAAAATAAAAAAAACCTAAGTCTATACTTTTATTCTAAGCAGCTCAGGAGAGCTACCTAGATTGCACCCTTCTCGGCCGGGCACAAAAACCTAACTGAGGCTTGGAGGAGGGTCATAGGGGGAGGAGCCAGTGCACACCACCTAGTCCTAAAGCTTTTACTTTTGTGCCCTGTCTCCTGCGGAGCCGCTAATCCCCATGGTCCTGACGGAGTCCCCAGCATCCACTTAGGACGTCAGAGAAATATATATATAAAATATATAATGTGTGTGTCACACGTGGGGGAATTAATCGGGGCGCGCCAACTTGCTGCCTTGCCCCGGGTGCCGAAGATCCTAGTTTCGGCCCTGGCATAAGCCAAGTTTAGTTTAATTGTCTTAATGTTCTTCATATGTCCACATCACAATAATAAGAATTTACTTACCGATAATTCTATTTCTCGGAGTCCGTAGTGGATGCTGGGGTTCCTGAAAGGACCATGGGGAATAGCGGCTCCGCAGGAGACAGGGCACAAAAAGTAAAGCTTTAGGATCAGGTGGTGTGCACTGGCTCCCCCCCCATGACCCCCCTCCAAGCCTCAGTCAGGTACTGTGCCCGGACGAGCGTACACAATAAGGAAGGATTTATGAATCCCGGGTAAGACTCATACCAGCCACACCAATCACACTGTACAACCTGTGATCTGAACCCAGTTAACAGTATGATAACAGCGGAGCCTCTGAAAAGATGGCTCACAACAATAATAACCCGATTTTTGTAACTATGTACAAGTAATGCAGATAATCCGCACTTGGGATGGGCGCCCAGCATCCACTACGGACTCCGAGAAATAGAATTATCGGTAAGTAAATTCTTATTTTCTCTATCGTCCTAGTGGATGCTGGGGTTCCTGAAAGGACCATGGGGATTATACCAAAGCTCCCAAACGGGCGGGAGAGTGCGGATGACTCTGCAGCACCGAATGAGAGAACTCCAGGTCCTCCTTAGCCAGGGTATCAAATTTGTAGGATTTTACAAACGTGTTTGCCCCTGACTAAATAGCCGCTCGGCAAAGTTGTAAAGCCGAGACCCCTCGGGCAGCCGCCCAAGATGAGCCCACCTTCCTTGTGGAATGGGCATTTACATATTTTGGCTGTGGCAGGCCTGCCACAGAATGTGCAAGCTGAATTGTATTACACATCCAACTAGCAAAAGTCTGCTTAAAAGCAAGAGCACCCAGTTTGTTGGGTGCATACAGGATAACAGCAAGTCAGTTTTCCTGACTCCAGCCGTCCTGGAACCTATATTTTCAGGGCCCTGACCACATCTAGCAACTTGGAGTCCTCCAAGTCCCTAGTAGGCGCAAGACACCACAATAAGCTGGTTCAGGTGAAACACTG
Organism: Pseudophryne corroboree; assembly: GCF_028390025.1. Lineage (NCBI taxonomy): Eukaryota > Metazoa > Chordata > Amphibia > Anura > Myobatrachidae > Pseudophryne > Pseudophryne corroboree. The sequence continues at coordinate 560,257,308 of NC_086445.1, forward strand.
ACACCACCTTAGGGAGAGAACTGGGGACGAGTCCGCAGCTCTGCCCTGTCCGAATGGACAAACAGATATGGGCTTTTTTGAGAAAAAAAAAACCCACCAATTTGACACTCGCCTGGTCCAGGCCAGGTCCAAGAGCATGTTCACTTTTCATGTGAGATGCTTCAAATCCACAGATTTGACTGGTTTTAAACCAATGTGTTTTGAGGAATCCCAGAACTACGTTGAGATCCCACAGTGCCACTGGAGGCACAAAAGGGGGTTGTATATGCAATACTCCCTTGACAAACTTCTGGACTTCAGGAACTGAAGCCAATTCTTTCTGGAAGAAAAATCGACAGGGCCGAAATTTGAACCTTAATGGACCCCAATTTGAGGCCCATAGACACTCCTGTTTGCAAGAAATGCAGGAATCGACCGAGTTGAAATTTCTTCGTGGGGCCTTCCTGGCCTCACACCACGCAACATATTTTCGCCACATGTGGTGATAATGTTGTGCGGTCACCTCCTTTCTGGCTTTGACCAGGGTAGGAATGACCTCTTCCTGAATGCCTTTTCCCTTAGGATCCGGCGTTCCACCGCCATGCCGTCAAACGCAGCTGCGGTAAGTCTTGGAACAGACATGGTACTTGCTGAAACAAGTCCCTTCTTAGCGGCAGAGGCCATAAGTCCTCTGTGAGCATCTCTTGAAGTTCCGGGTACCAAGTCCTTCTTGGCCAATCCGGAGCCATGAGTATAGTTCTTACTCCTCTACGTCTTATAATTCTCAGTACCTTAGGTATGAAAAGCAGAGGATGGAACACATACACCGACTGGTACACCCACGGTGTTACCAGAACGTCCACAGCTATTGCCTGAGGGTCTCTTAACCTGGCGCAATACCTGTCCCGTTTTTTGTTCAGACGGGACGCCATCATGTCCACCTTTGGTAATTCCCAACGGTTTACAATCATGTGGAAAACTTCCCCATGAAGTTCCCACTCTGCCGGGTGGAGGTCGTGCCTACTGAGGAAGTCTGCTTCCCAGTTTCTATTCCCGGAATGAAACACTGCTGACAGTGCTATCACATGATTTTCCGCCCAGCGAAAAGTCCTTGCAGTTTTTGCCACTGCCCTCCTGCTTCTTGTGCCGCCCTGTCTATTTACGTGGGCGACTGCCGTGATGTTTTATCCCACTGGATCAATACCGGCTGACCTTGAAGCAGAGGTCTTGCTAAGCTTAGAGCATTATAAATTTACCCTTAGCTATATTTATGTGGAGAAAAATCTCCAGACTTGATCACACTCCCTGGAAATTTTTTCCTTGTGTGACTGCTCCCCAGCCTCTCGGGCTGGCCTCCGTGGTCACCAACATCCAAAACTGAATGCCGAATATGCGGCCCTCTAGAAGATGAGCACTCTGTAACCACCACAGGAGAGACACCCTTGTCCTTGGATATAAGGTTATCCGCTGATGCATCTGAAGATGCGATCCGGACCATTTGTCCAGCAGATCCCACTGAAAAGTTCTTGCATGAAATCTGCCGACTGGAATTGCTTCGAAGGAAGTCACCATTTTTTTACCATGGCCCTTGTGCAATGATGCACTGATTTTAGGAGGTTCCTGACTAGCTCGGATAACTCCCTGGCTTTCTCTTCCGGGAGAAACACCTTTTTCTGGACTGTGTCCAGAATCATCCCTAAGCACAGGAGACTTGTTGTCAGGATCAGCTGCGATTTTGGAATCTTTAGAATCCACCCCTGCTGTTGTAACAGTATCCGAGATAGTGCTACTCCGACCTCCAACTGTTCCCTGGACTTTGCCCTTATCAGGAGATCGTCCAAGTAAGGGATAATTAAGACGCCTTTTCTTCGAAGAAGAACCATCATTTCGGCCATTACCTTGGTAAAGACCCGGGGTGCCGTAGACAATCCAAACGGCAGCGTCTGAAACTGATAGTGACAGTTCTGTACCACGAACCTGAGGTACCCTTAGTGATAAGGGCAAATTTGGGACATGGAGGTAAGCATCCCTGATGTCTCGGGACACCAGATAGTCCCCTTCTTCCCGGTTCGTTATCACTGCTCTGAGTGACTCCATCTTGATTTGAACCTTTGTAAGTGTTCAAATTTTTTTTTTTTTTTTTATTTAGAATAGGTCTCACCTAGCCTTCTGGCTTCAGTACCACAATATAGTGTGGAATAATACCCCTTTTCTTGTTGTAGGAGGGGTAATTTAATTATCACCTGCTGGGAATACAGCTCGTGAATTTTTTCCCATACTGCCTCCTTGTCGGAGGGAGACCTTGGTAAAGCAGCCTTCAGGAGCCTGCGCAGGGGAAACGTCTCGACATTCCAAACTGTACCCCTGGGATACTACTTGTAGGATCCAGGGGTCCTGTACGGTCTCAGCGTCATGCTGAGAGCTTGTCAGAAGGGTTGGAACGCTTCTGTTCCTGGGAATGGGCTGCCTGCTGCAGTCTTCTTCCCTTTCCTCTATCCCTGGGCAGATATGACTCTTATAGGGACGAAAGGACTGAAGCTGAAAAGACGGTGTCTTTTTCTGCAGAGATGTGACTTAGGGTAAAAACGGTGGATTTTCCAGCAGTTGCCGTGGCCACCAGGTCCGATGGACCGACCCCAAATAACTCCTCTTCCTTTATACGGCAATACACCTTTGTGCCGTTTGGAATCTGCATCACCTGACCACTGTCGTGTCCATAAACATCTTCTGGCAGATATGGACATCGCAGTTACTCTTGATGCCAGAGTGCAAATATCCCTCTGTGCATCTCGCATATATAGAAATACATCCTTTAAATGCTCTATAGTCAATAAAATACTGTCCCTGTCAAGGGTATCAATATTTTTAGTCAGGGAATCCGACCAAGCCACCCCAGCTCTGCACATCCAGGCTGAGGCGATCGCTGGTCGCAGTATAACACCAGTATGTGTGTATATACTTTTTATGATATTTTTCCAGCCTCCTGTCAGCTGGCTCCTTGAGGACGGCCCTATCTATAGACGGTACCGCCACTTGTTCTGATAAGCGTGTGAGCGCCTTATCCACCCTAAGGGGTGTTTCCCAACGCGCCCTAACTTCTGGCGGGAAAGGGTATACCGCCCATATTTTCTATCGGGGGGAACCCACGCATCATCACACACTTCATTTAATTTATCTGATTCAGGAAAAACTACGGTAGTTTTTTCACATCCCACATAATACCCTCTTTTGTGGTACTTGTAGTATCAGAAATATGTAACACCTCCTTCATTGCCCTTAACGTGTGGCCCTAATAAGGAATACGTTTGTTTATTCACCGTCGACACTGGATTCAGTGTCCCTGTCTGTGTCTGTGTCGACCGACTAAAGTAAACGGGCGTTTTAAAACCCCTGACGGTGTTTTTGAGACGTCTGGACCGGTACTAATTGTTTGTCGGCCGTCTCATGTCGTCAACCGACCTTGGCGCGTGTTGACATTATCACGTAATTCCCTAAATAAGCCATCCATTCCGGTGTCGACTCCCTAGAGAGTGACATCACCATTACAGGCAATTGCTCTGCCTCCTCACCAACATCGTCCTCATACATGTCGACACACACGTACCGACACACAGCACACACACAGGGAATGCTCTGATAGAGGACAGGACCCACTAGCCCTTTGGAGAGACAGAGGGAGAGTTTGCCAGCACACACCAAAAACGCTATAATTATATAGGGACAACCTTATATAAGTGTTTTCCCTTATAGCATCTTTTTTATATATTTCTAACGCCAAATTAGTGCCCCCCCTCTCTGTTTTAACCCTGTTTCTGTAGTGCAGTGCAGGGGAGAGCCTGGGAGCCTTCCCTCCAGCCTTTCTGTGAGGGAAAATGGCGCTGTGTGCTGAGGAGATAGGCCCCGCCCCTTTTTCGGCGGCCTCGTCTCCCGCTCTTAACGGATTCTGGCAGGGGTTAAATATCCCCATATAGCCCCCGGAGGCTATATGTGAGGTATTTTTAGCCAAAAAAGGTTTTCATTTGCCTCCCAGGGCGCCCCCCTCCCAGCGCCCTGCACCTTCAGTGACTGCCGTGTGAAGTGTGCTGAGAGGAAAATGGCGCACAGCTGCAGTGCTGTGCGCTACCTTAAGAAGACTGAGGAGTCTTCTGCCGCCGATTCTGGACCTCTTCTCGTTTCAGCATCTGCAAGGGGGCCGGCGGCGAGGCTCCGGTGACCATCCAGGCTGTACCTGTGATCGTCCCTCTGGAGCTAATGTCCAGTAGCCAAGAAGCCAATCCATCCTGCACGCAGGTGAGTTCACTTCTTCTCCCCTAAGTCCCTCGTTGCAGTGATCCTGTTGCCAGCAGGACTCACTGTAAAATAAAAAACCTAAGCTAAACTTTTCTAAGCAGCTCTTTAGGAGAGCCACCTAGATTGCACCCTTCTCGGCCGGGCACAAAAATCTAACTGAGGCTTGGAGGGGGGTCATGGGGGGGGGAGCCAGTGCACACCACCTGATCCTAAAGCTTTACTTTTTGTGCCCTGTCTCCTGCGGAGCCGCTATTCCCCATGGTCCTTTCAGGAACCCCAGCATCCACTAGGACGATAGAGAAAATGTTTTGGAGTAAATATGTATTCACAATATAATGATCATAAGGTCAAAATTCCTATTTCAACAGTACGAAAGAGAGCCAGCACAGCCAGGACACAAACCACACTGGCAAGAGATGCGGATGCTGGCGATGCAGGTGAGAATGTTGTGGGTACACATATTCTGTAAACACATAGGGCTCTATTCAAGAAGCAGTGAAAAGAGTGGAGCAGTGAGTCAGTGGAGAAGTTGCCCATGGCAACCAATCAGTGGCTCTGTATTATTTTAAAGTATGCAAATTATAAATGTTACGTTAATACTGATTGGTTGCCACGGTCAACTTCTCCACACTTTTCACTTCTTCATGAATAGACCCCATAGAAAGACAGAATTATAATGTTTATATTATCCCATAGGAACTTCATCATCGCACCGCACTCCACTAAGACGACATTCGCAGGGGTCTGGCAGTCTCCAGAAGATGGGTAGTAAGAGACGCCGTCTTGAGGCGGTAACTACACCTGCATCCTCACCACCACAATGGCGCATCTCAACTGTGTTGGCTCAGCCACCAGAAGCCATTTTGGCCAGTCCACAAAGCGATGAGCCACAATCCCCTCAGGTGTCTGGTGAGTAAACCTTATTTATTTAAATTAAATGCATTTTCCACAGTGTTTTTCCAAAAAAAAACTAAAGCACACACTCATCCTTGTAGTAAGCAACACCAGCAAACACATGTGGGTAACGTTACTAAGATGGGACTTCTATTTAAGATGTGATGTTGCCCATACCAACCAATCCTATTCTCCGTAACATTAATACAGCACCTTCTCGAATATAATCCCTGCAATGTTATTGGTTGCTATGGACAACATCCCATCTTAAAAACAAATTCAATCTTAGTAATTTGACCCCATGGTAAGCATTATTTCGTGGTACACATCTCAAATTAACAATATGCGCTAAATAGGTGTGGCCACTTATGCCAAGTATATGTTTTTTCACTATAATTGAAAATGTTTACTGGGAAAGACTGACAGCCTTTAACAATGTATGAGTGTATTGTTGTACACATTTAATGTATTCTGTTTTTTGGCCAAAAGGAAGCTTTAAACAGAATATGTAAAGAGTGTAATGTAGCATTTTTACATTTCTACGTGTTTGACCATTAGGTTAAGCTCATAGCCCAACATTTACCTTAAAGATTGTTGTAATGAGTAGGGAACCAAAGAAGCCACATTTTTTAAATATAATGTCCAATAGAATCATAAGTTTACCCACACTCTATTTATAATTTTCTACATGCATATTAAGAAGTAATGCATGTTGTCGTAAAGCACAATAAAAGCAGAAGCCCAACAGTAACTAAATTGTGGCTGTCTTCAACCCCATACAGATCCAGACATCATACCCCAGGATACCCAGCAGGAAACTGACTTGCAGCAAACTTTCACACTACACCTGCAAGCAGTTGATTCGAACCAGCCAACCATGCCGGCTCCCCCACCCCAAACAACCCCCACCCAACAATTGAGCCCAACACCACCCCAGCCACAAATGGGACAAGACTTTTGGTCCAGTTGGTCCATACAACAGGCCCAACACTATGCCTGTCTGCAAAACCACAGCCAATAGCTTGCCAGTCTGCCACATCATCTACCGAGACTGAGTAGAAACTCAGGCAGACTGATGGTACAACTTGGCAGAGTGGCCAATAGCATGGAACAAATGAGAGCAGACAACAGCCAAATCATAGGAAGCTTTCAACGCATCATGGACGAACAAAACCGCCAGCAACAAGCCCTCATACAGCTAATCCAGAACAATCAGCTCATCACAGAAAGTATGTCCAGAATAGTCGCCAACAACACAGCCGCAACAACACAACTGACAGCAAGCATCAACAACCTGAGCCAAAACATCAATTTGTTGGCAGCCCAGCAACAAGGCTCAAGCTCGGGGACAACCACACCTAGCCAGACCCCAATTTCGTCCCCAGTTAGGCGATCAAGCAGAACACGGCCCAATGTGCCAACAGAATCCTCTGCAGCCACCAAAAAAACAACAAAAAAATGAGCAAGCAACAAAAATAATAATAAAGTTTTGTCATATAAAACTCACGATTCTAGATTTGTGCCCAACACAATTATAGTGTTTAAGATAATAAATAACTCAAATGCTATATGTGTAATGTTTAATTTGTTATTGACTGAAAGTGTAATCTGAAAATGTTATTGAGTAATTGTAAACAACATGCCTAATATCAAACAAAAACGCTTCACAAACATAATTCATAAATACATATATTTTATGTTTGGGGTTAGCCAATGTTCAGTTAGATAAATTAAGACTTACCTGTAAAATGACGCATAATCAGTTACTGGCTTACCTGCCTCCCTACATCTGTACTCACACTGTGGCAAGATGTTTCTATCTCCTCTACTTGCTGACTGTTTACTTCATGTGTGCAATCTATGGCACCCAGCACATTGGGCATGCCTGCAAGCTCATAGAAAGATACCCTGACTGCATGCCACTACGACTCCTGGGTAGGGAAGCAGATAGAGGCATCTATGTGTGGATACAAAGCATCCCAAACCTGAGTGGACATTTCAAAATATAAGGTGAGTGTCATGACGTGTTTAAAATACAATACTGTGTTATATTACATAACAGAAGCACAACTTAGACATAGAGGAGTATGTATGTGTTAACTTACCTGATTTTAAAATTTAGAAAAGGTGGCCTGTGAGATAGAAATGATATCGCCAGTCACAGCGTGAAAGCTGACAGTAGCCATAAAGTGCAACACAGGCAGGAGTTTGTCCAGGCCTGAGACAGAGCGAGAGCGTGCTGTCTCAGGGTCTAGGTCCAGTTTGACAAGGTCATACAGACGGGAAACGATGTTTATATGTAGCCAGAACATCTGTATGAGCTGGTCATCGGCCAATGCGTTAAACTTTAAACGCCCCCTAAAAAAACGAGCCCTGCGCAGCCTCCGCGGAACCTGGACAACCTTCTGACCATGGTCAGTTTCCAGCCTTTTTTTACGATTCGCTTTTTTTCTCGGCCGCCAATGCACTTTTACGGTAGAGATTTCAAATACGAATGCATAGTAATTTACGGAGTTGTATACCTAAACAGCCGCGTTTGACCGATGGTGTATTCATTCGTATTTTTTAATTTTGACTTCCAAAAAAATAAGAATGCCCTCATCACTGCCGAGATTTGAGTTTAGTAAATTCCCGAGATGACACTTTGAAGAAAAAACACCAAATCGGTCAAAATCGGGAGCTTAGTAAATATACCCCCTCCATGGGTTAATACATTTGATTTCCATTGATTTTTGTGTGATTTTGTTGTCAGCACATTCAACTATGTAAAGAACAAAGTATTTAATAAGAATATTTTATTCACTCAAATCTAGGATGTGTTGTTTAAGTGTTCCCTTTATTTTTCTCTTACGTCCTAGAGGATGCTGGGGACTCCAAAAGGACCATGGGGTATAGATGGGATCCGCAGGAGCTTGGGCACACTAAAAAGACTTAAGACTGGGTGTGAACTGGCTCCTCCCTCTATGCCCCTCCTCCAGACCTCAGTTAGACTTTGTGCCCAGGAGTGACTGGATGCACACTAGGGGAGCTCTCCTGAGTTTCTCTAGAAAATACTTTTTGTTAGGTTTTTTATTTTCAGGGAGCCCTGCTGGCTACAGGCTCCCTGCATCGTGAGGGGAGAGAAGCAGGACCTACTTCTGTGAGTTTCAAGGCTCTGCTTCTCGGCTACTGGACACCATTAGCTCCAGAGGGTTCGATCACTTGGTGCGCCTAGCTGCTTGTTCCCGGAGCCACGCCGTCAATCCCCTCACAGAAGCCAGAAGACAGAAGTCGGGTGAGTATGAGAAGATCAGAAGACTTCAGGACGGCAGAAGACTTCAGTAACGGAGGTAACAGCACAGCGGCAACACTGTGCTCCATGCTCCCACACACATCACCAACGGTATTTCAGTGGGTGCAGGGCGCTGGGGGGGCGCCCTGGGCAGCATGTTACTGGAGCTTCATAGGGCTGCACAAAGATTATGGGTGCCTCGGCACCGTGTACAGACCCCCGCCGGCATTTTTAAACAATTTTGAATTTGGCGGGCCGAAGCGCGCCGGGAAGGGGGCGGAGCTTCGTCCCGCAGCTCACAGGCGCCATTTTCCCTGCAACACGCGGCTGAGGGATAGAGACGCTGCGGGGACCTCCACGCTTCTCCAAGTAACTGGGGGCTTTTTAAGAGGGGGGCCGCAGTGTGGTGCTTAATAGTGGAATAAGGCAGCGCTGGGTACATATATCGTTTTTTGCGATATATGGGCGCTGAGGTGTGGGCTGGCATACTCCCTCTGTGTCCTCTATCTGGGCTTTTTTGTAGGCCTGTCACCTAGCAGGGACGTTCTGTGTGTTGTGGTGTGTCGGTACTACGTGTCGGCATGTCTGAGGCTGAAGCTTATTCACCGGAGGAGGTTATTGGGGGAGCGGATGCGGGGCTAGAGTTGGGACTGTCGACGCAGCCGACACCTGATTTGCTAGCATTGCTCAGTACGATAAACTTGAATGTAGCTTCCTTATCAAAGAGATTAGATAAGTCTGAGGCACAGACCCAGGTGTGGAAAAAGTCCATGGAAGAAGCTTTGTCTCAGGTTCAGACCCCATCTGGGTCGCAAAAGCGGCCATTTACTCAGGTGGTAGATACTGATACCGACACGGACTCTGATTCCGACGTCAATTTCACTGAGGCAGCGTTACATCCACGTTTAGTTAAGAGTATTCAGTACATGATTGTGGCTATAAAAGATGTTTTAAACATTTCTGATGAACCTGCGGTACAGGAAACTAGGATTTGCTTGTTCAAGGGAAAAAAACCTGAGGTGAAATTTCCCCCCTCTCATGAAATGAATACTCTTTGTGAAAAGGCTTGGGAGTCGCCGGATAAGAAATGGCAGATTCCCAAGAGAATTTACATGGCGTATCCTTTCCCCTCTGATGACAGGGAAAAATGGGAGGCATCTCCAACTGTTGACAAAGCTTTATCTCGTTTGTCTAAGAAAGTGGCACTTCCGTCTCCTGACACGGCAGCTCTCAAAGATCCGGCGGATCGCAAGCTGGAGACGTCTCTGAAGTCCATTTTCGCTAATTCGGGTGCATTGCTCAGACCCGCTGTGGCGTCGGTATGGGTGAGTAGTGCTATTGCTAAATGGGCTGAGAATTTAGCTAATGATATGGATACTCTGGATAAAGATAATGTCCTTCTAACTCATGGTTATATTAAGGACACTGCAGATTACATAAAAGATGCGGCCAGGGACGTCTGTCTCTTGGGTTCAAGAACCAATGACAAGTCGATATCAGCCAGGAGGGCCCTGTGGATCCATCAATGGAACGCTGATGCCGACTCCAAGAGGGCTATGGAAGCGCTACCCTTCAAAGGTACTGTCTTGTTTGGGGACGGCTTGGCTGACCTGGTCTCGACCGCGACTGCGTGTAAGTCCTCTTTTCTTCCTTATGTTCCCACACAACAGAAAAAGGCACCACATCAGCAGATGCAGTCCTTTCGTCACAATAAATACAGGCGTGGAAAAGGCTTGTCCTTCCTCGCTTCAAAAGGTAGAGGAAGGGGAAGGAAACCTTCTGCAGGTTCGGGCGCCCAGGACCAAAAGTCCTCACCTGCTGCTACCAAGTCCACCGCATGACGCTGGGGCTTCCCTGGGGGAGTCCGAACCGGTGGGGGGCCGTCTACGAAGTTTCAGTCAGGTCTGGATTCAATCAGGCCTGGATCCTTGGGTACTAGAGATCGTGTCTCAGGGATACAAACTGGAGTTTCAGGAGATGCCCCCTCACCGGTTCTTCATTACGGCATTACCAGTAGTTCTTCCGGACAGGGAGGTGGTGCTAGCAGCGATTCAAAAACGGTGTCTACAGAGGGTCATTATTCCCGTTCCCTCGTCTCAGCGGGGGGAGGGGTTCTACTCGAGCCTCTTTGTTGTGCCGAAACCGGACGGTTCGGTCAGACCAATTCTAAATTTAAAATCCCTCAATCCATACTTGAAAGTTTTCAAGTTCAAGATGGAATCCCTTCGAGCTGTGATCTCCAGCCTAGAAGGGGGGGATTTTATGGCGTCAGTCGACATAAAGGATGCCTACTTACATGTCCCGATATATCCTCCGCATCAGGCTTTCCTCAGGTTTGCGATACAGGATTCTCATTACCAATTTCAGACGTTGCCGTTTGGGCTTTCCACGGCTCCGAGGATTTTCACCAAGGTCATGGCGGAAATGATGGTTCTTCTTTGCAAACAAGGGGTTTCAATTATCCCGTACTTGGACGATCTCCTGATAAAGGCGAGGTCCAAGGAACGATTACTGAAAAGTGTGGAGTTGTCTCTATCGGTCCTGCGACAACACGGATGGGTCCTCAATTTGCCGAAATCCCAGTTGATTCCGACCACTCGACTTACCTTTCTGGGCATGATTCTGGACACGGAGGTACAGAAGGTATTCCTTCCAGAAGAAAAGGCTCTGGAATTGCAGACGATGGTCAGAGAACTTCTGAAGCCGTCGAGTGTGTCGATACATCATTGTACTCGGGTTCTGGGGAAGATGGTTGCGGCGTACGAAGCCATTCCATACGGCAGATTTCACGCCCGCGTGTTTCAGTGGGACTTGCTGAGCAAATGGTCCGGGTCTCATCTACACATTCACCGGAGGATAAGTTTATCTCCCAGAGCCAGAATTTCTCTCCTGTGGTGGCTACAAGTGAATCACCTCCTGGGGGGACGCCGATTCGGTATCCAGGAGTGGGTACTTCTGACAACAGATGCAAGTCTCCGGGGCTGGGGCGCAGTCACCCAAGGAAGAAATTTCCAGGGAAAATGGTCGCTCCAGGAAGCCTGTCTCCACATAAATATTCTAGAGTTAAGAGCCATTTACAACGGCCTGCTCCAAGCAAGAAGTCTTCTTCAGGGTCGACCGGTCCTGGTACAGTCAGACAACATCACAGCGGTGGCCCATATAAACCGGCAAGGCGGAACAAGGAGCAGAGCGGCAATGGCGGAGGCCACGAAGATACTTCGCTGGGCGGAACAACACGTCCGCGCACTGTCAGCAGTTTTCCTACCAGGGGTGGACAACTGGGAAGCGGATTTCCTCAGCAGACACGACCTTCACCCGGGAGAGTGGGCTCTGCACCAACAGGTTTTTGCAGAAGTGACAAGACGCTGGGGAATTCCGTTGATAGACATGATGGCGTCTCGGCTCAACAAGAAGCTCCCGAGGTATTGTTCCAGGACAAGGGACCCACAAGCCACGGCGGTGGACGCCCTGGTGTCTCCGTGGGTCTTCCAGTCGGTGTATGTGTTCCCTCCTCTTCCTCTCATTCCAAAGGTGCTGGGGATCATTCGTCGAGCAAGGGTTCAGGCGATTCTCGTCGTTCCAGACTGGCCAAGAAGGGCCTGGTACCCGGATCTTCAGGACTTGCTGGTGGAAGATCCTTGGCCGCTTCCTCTAAGGGAGGATCTGTTGTTACAGGGTCCGTGCATGTTTCCGGACTTACCGCGGCTGCGTTTAACGGCATGGAGGTTGAGCGCCAGATCTTAGCTCGTAAGGGTATTCCCAGGGAGGTCATTCCAACTCTCATTAAGGTTAGGAAAGAGGTTACGGCGAAACACTATCACCGTATCTGGAGGAAATATGTTTCCTGGTGTGAGGTTAAAAAGGCTCCTGCGGAGGGTTTTCACTTGGGTCGTTTTCTCCACTTTTTACAGGCGGGTGTAGATGCAGGCCTGAAATTGGGTTCCATCACAGTGCAAATTTCGGCTTTGTCTATTTTCTTTCAAAAAGAGTTAGCTGCCCTCCCAGAGGTTCAGACTTTTGTGAAGGGTGTAATGCATATCAATCCACCGTTTGTACCGCCTGTAGCGCCATGGGACCTTGATGTCGTCTTGCGGTTCCTCATGTCTTCCTGGTTTGAACCTTTGCGGAAGGTTGAATTTAAATTTCTCACTTGGAAGGTGGTTATGCTTTTGGCGCTGGCATCTGCCAGGCGAGTATCGGAATTGGCAGCTTTATCTCATAAGAGTCCGTACTTGATTTTTCATGCGGATAGGGCGGAATTGAGGACTCGTCAACAATTTTTTACCAAAGGTGGTTTCGTCATTTCACATTAACCTACCTATTGTGGTTCCGGTAGCTTCGGAAGAAGTGGCGATTCCAAAATCTCTGGATGTTGTAAGAGCGTTAAAAGTTTACGTTTCTAGGACAGCTGTTACTAGGAAAACTGAAGCGTTGTTTGTTTTGTATGCGGCCAACAAGGTTGGTCATCCCGCGTCAAAACAAACTATTGCACGCTGGATTTGTAGTACGATCCAACAGGCTCATTCTTCGGTGGGGTTACCGGTGCCGAAGTCGGTTAAAGCCCATTCTACCAGAAAGGTGGGCTCATCTTGGGCGGCTGCCCGAGGTGTTTCGGCACTACAGCTTTGCCGAATGGCTATTTGGTCGGGTTCGAACACTTTTGCTAAATTCTATCAGTTCGATACCCTGGCCGAGGAGGACCTGGCGTTTGCTCAGTCGGTGCTGCAGAGTCGTCCACACTCTCCCGCCCGTTCTGGAGCTTTGGTATAATCCCCATGGTCCTTTTGGAGTCCCCAGCATCCTCTAGGACGTAAGAGAAAATAGGATTTTGGTACTCACCGTTAAATCCTTTTTTCCTAGTCCGTAGAGGATGCAGGGCGCCCGTCCCAGTGCGGACTATTACTTGCATTATATATATATTTTCTTACTGGTTAAGTTAGTTATACACGACTTGTATATTGGTTTGTTACAGCTGGTTGCTGGAGTTTTATGCATACTGTTATCTGGTTTGGCGTTATTCCGGTTGTACGGTATGTTTATGGTGTGGGCTGGTAATTTGGTAGCCCTTAGTTAAGACAAAAATCTTTCCTTGTAATGTCCGTCTCTCCTGGGCACAGTTCCTATAACTGAGGTCTGGAGGAGGTGCATAGAGGGAGGAGCCAGTTCACACCCAGTCTTAAGTCTTTTTAGTGTGCCCAAGCTCCTGCGGATCCCGTCTATACCCCATGGTCCTTTTGGAGTCCCCAGCATCCTCTACGGACTAGGAGAAAAGGATTTAACGGTGAGTACCAAAATCCTATTTTTTGAGCAGTGTATATATATTCCAGACGACATTCCAGACGAGAAAACGGACTTTGGGAACCCTTTGTGTATTTCTGACTCCAAAAACATGGCCGCCGCAACAAATAGGACATTGAGGAACAGTTATGATAAAGACACTGCCTCCGGAGGACACTGTTCCCCTACGCACACAGGAACTCGTCCGCCGCATCAAAGACCCCCAACAGAGGCGCGGAAGTCTCCCGGCATACGGAACCGGCGCATGCGCATTTTGCGTAACAGGACGCCGGATGTGGGGCGGATATGAGGTCACACGGGACCCGAACAGGAAGTTCGCGGCTCCGTGTTATTTCAAGACTTTAAAACACGTTTACTACATATGAATACCATATTATAAATACCTGATATCAAATTTTAAGTAGTACTTTTCTCTGTGACATTTTGACTCCCCTTTTTGCTGCTCTTTATCATTGTAATTAATTAACCACAGGAAGTGATGTAAGCACCACTTCCTGTATAGGATCAGTATATATAGATGACCTGTCTCCAAGCTCAAACTACCCCTTGATGAAGTCCAGACAGGACGAAACGCGTTGGGTGCTGCCTTGATCTATACCTCAACTACTAAGTTAAGCAATCTTACTCCTCTTTTTGAATTTTTTGTACTTTTTATCTCTTTTTAAAACTTTTTTAATCCTATGTGTTTTTATGCCACATGTATCAATTTCTATGTCAATTGTAATTTTGTAAGAATTCTTTTATCCCCCTGTGCTTTTTTATAATATATATATTTTTTATGAAATTCCACTTTTTTATTCTATCTTTGTCTTAGTGCACCACAGTTCAAATAAATTGTAAAAATTTTTAAAACATTTTTTTGAAGTTATTGTAACCGCCTATCCCCTATATCTAATTGACACCAGAGGTCGCCCTCTCTACCTCATCCTCTGTCCACATATATATATATATATATATATATATATATATATATAGAACACCCTTCCTGGATGCTGTGAACACAGACTCAGTCGGTGTGCTGAATTATACACTATATCCAAGTGTTAATCGTTTTATTGTTATTATATACCACTGGTCCTGTATATAATTCAGCTTATCAAGCCGTGTCAGGAAGAGGATCCAGACTTTATTTCTTTGGTATTAATCCTTTGGTCCTGGTTGCTGCCAGCCATTATGGATCTTCTATGCTTTTGAATGGCGGCGCATGGTCCATTTTTTTAACCCCAGGGTTGCAATCAGCCAATATTCCCAGTGTTTCAAATGTGAATTTTATTCACTTTTCGGATCAAAAACATTTCTGTGACACACATGGAACTCCAGCAGACTATGTCTGTATTACATCTCTAGTGGAATTTATTATATTCTACACTCTTGGGTTCAATTCCATATGTGACACACTGGACTCCAGTAGATCAAATCTGCATCACTAATCATTCTGTGCGGATTTTAATACATCATTATTTTGGACATATTTTTCCCCTGAAGAAGTCTGAGTGGACGAAACGCGTAGGGTTTATCAATTATTGTACACTATCACTTTGCTCTTAGTATTCCTCCAAGAGCTCACACCGTTAAGGTGAGGAGGTTTACCTTGTAACATCTAAAAGCATTTTGGTGCATGTCCAAATAATTGTGGTCTTATGATGTTTTGTATCATGTTAATTTTATGATTATGGACTAAAGTCTATTTTATATAAAGAACTCCTGTAATTAAACTGTGATTTTTTTTGTCGGGTGATTTCTTTGGTGAGAGAGTTTCTCTATAGGCTTTAATCAGGAATTCCCTAAGGGAAAAATAACTCAAGAGAAGCACCGCCTTGAATCTGGCATTGACCAATTTTTAACCAGTCGTAATCATTAAGCGCACTCTGTTTTGTTGTTCTGTTTCTATTTTTGGGATCTTACCGACAGGGGATTTCTCAGTTGTGCTGCTGAACTTTAGCGCAGGAAGGGTATATTTGTCGTTTGTTCTATATATATTTATATATATATATATATATGTATATCTTGAGGATGGAAATGGAAAATGATATCATGTGTGGGATCATATCGTTCAGAGTCACATAAACAGTAATCTGGTCCCGACGTAAACGTCCGTCCCCACGTTTGTACGCAAAGTACGTACATGGTACGGGACTTTGTACGCCAACTGAGTTATAAGTACGTAGGTTAAAGATTGCATACAGCGGCCGCAGCGGCTCGATTTTAAAGTGTATTGTGTGTATTTTAAAGTATTGCTTTTAGTCCTGTAAGTAATCAACATTTACAATAGGAGACACAGTTGGTTTACAGCCTCCCCTCCCCCTTCTACAGCCCCCTGGTACCGCGTACTGACAGTTGGAGCTGACAGTTGTATCTGCTGTGGAGGGACCTGTTCTTTCATCCAGCACTGTGCAGGCAGGAAAATGGCGCTGGAACGCTGCTTGGTCCGCTCTGAGAAGCTCCGCCCCCTTAATGGTGCTGTCTTCCCGCTCTTCATAGATTATACTGGTCTGAGGTAAAACTTGCTGGCTGAGATCCGCGGACCCCGACAGACTTGTGGACCAGTGTAGGGGTAAGCGCTGGTTCAGGGCGCCCCTCACAGCGCCACACCATGTGCCTCTGAACCTTCACAGGAGTGCAGTTAATACTGCTCTCCCTCCCCGCCATCTTCACACTGGGTCCCCGCTTGCTAGGTGGGTCAGTGACTCACCACTTCTTCAGCTCTGTAAGGGGTTGGCAGCATGCTGCTGGGGCGAGCGGTCCCCTGTGGCGGAGAACGAGCAGACCCCTCTGGAGCTGAGTGTTAAGTGTCCAGTCAGCAGAGGCAGTGGCTCAGACCCCGCAGGGCAGATACTGCTCCCCCCCTTAGTCCCTCCCTGCAGGCAAGCTATTGCCAATAGCTTCCTGTAAAATAAAAACTCCAAAAATAACTTTTACTAGAACAGCTCTGTAGAGCTCCCCTAGCTGTGACTGGCTACTCCAGACACATTTTCTAAACTGAGTCTGGTGGGAGGGGCAGAGGGGGAGGAGCCAGCCCACACTCTCAAACTCTTAAAGTGCCAATGGCTCCTGGTGGACCCGTTTATACCCCATGGTACTAATGTGGACCCCAGCATCCTCTAGGACGTAAGAGAAAAAACAGTATTTTAATACCTACCGGTAAATCCTTTTCTCCTAGTCCATGGAGGATGCTGGGGTCCACTTCAGTACCATGGGGTATAGATGGTTCCGCAGGAGCCATGGGCACTTTAAGACTTTTCAAAGGGTGTGAACTGGCTCCTCCCTCTATGGCCCTCCTCCAGACCTCAGTATAGGAACTGTGCCCAGGGAGACGAACATTTTGAGGAAAGGATTTACTTTTTAAATTAACGGTGAGATTCATACCAGCTCACACCTCAACCATGCCGTACAACATGGCATTCAACATAACACACGCCAACAGGCATGATCCATTTGCAGCAACATGCTGAAAATAACATAACACAACACTTGTGTAACTATAAACTAACAACTGCAGGAAGAATATGCACTGGATTAGGCGCCCAGCATCCTCTACGGACTAAGAGAAAAGGATTTACCGGTAGGTATTAAAATCCTGTTTTCTCATACGTCCTAGAGGATGCTGGGGTCCACTTCAGTACCATGGGGTTATACCAAAGCTCCAGTAGAGTGCGGATGACCCTGCAGCACCGATTGACCAAACTTGAGGTCCTCATCGCCCAAGGTGTCAATCTTGTAGAATTTTGCAAACATGTTCGACCCTGACCAAGTAGCTGCTAGGCAAAGTTGTAATGCCGAGACTCCCCGGGCTGCCGCCCAGGATGAGCCCACCTTTCTAGTAGAGTGGGCATTTACCGACTTCGATATCGGCAATCCTGCTGTGGAATGAGCGTGCTGAATCGTCCCTCTGATCCAATGCGCAATTGTCTGCTTAGAAGCAGGACACCCAATCTTGTTGGGAGCATACAGGACAAACAGAGCCTCTGTGTCCCTTATCCGAGCTGTTCTAGCGACATAAATTTTCAAAGCTCTGACCACGTCCAGAGACTTTGACTCAGTGAAAGTGTCAGTAGCCACTGGCACCACAATAGGTTGGTTCATATGAAAAGACGAAACCACCTTTGGAAGAAATTGGTGGCGAGTTCTCAACTCTGCCCTATCTTCATGGAAGATCAGGTAAGGGCTCTTGTGAGACAAAGCCCCTAACTCAGACACCCGCCTTGCGGATGCCAAGGCCAAAAGCATCACCACTTTCCAAGTGAGAAACTTCAATTCTATCTCTTGTAGAGGTTCAAACCAATCCGATTAAAGGAACTGCAACACCACATTAAGGTCCCATGGTGCCACTGGAGGCACAAATGGAGGCTGGATGTGCAGCACCCCTTTCACGAAGGTCTGAACTTCTGGAAGGGAAGCTTGATTGAACCCAATCTTAGGCCCGCATACACACCAGACTGAAGAAAATGGCGAAAACGTCACAACTGAAACTCCTCCGTAGGAGCCTTCTTGGAATCACACCAAGACACATATTTTCTCCAAATACGGTGGTAATGTTTAGATGATACTTCTTTCCTGGCCTAAATAAGAGTGGGGATGACTTCCTTGGCAATACCCTTTCGGGCTAGGATCCGGCGCTCAACAGCCATGTCGTCAAACATAGCTGCGGTAAGTCTTGATACACACACGACCCCTGCTGCAGCAGGTCCTCGCGAGGAGGAAGAGGCAGAGGATCTTCTATGAGCAACTCCTGAAGATCTGGATACCAAGCCCTTCTTTGCCAGTCTGGGGCAATGAGGATTGCTCGAAACCTTGTTCTTCTTATGATTTTAAAAACTGTTGGAATTAGTGGAAGTGGAGGGAAGACATATACCGACCGAAACACCCACTGGACCACCAGTGCATCCACTGCTATTGCTTGAGAGTCTCTCGACCTGGAACAATATCTCTGAAGCTTCTTGTTGAGACGAGATGCCATCATGTCTACTTGAGGAACTCCCCAAAGACTTGTCACCTCTGCGAAGACTTCTTGGTGGAGGCCCCATTCTCCTGGATGGAGATCGTGTCTGCTGAGGAAGTCTGCTTCCCAGTTGTCCACTCCCGGAATGAAAATTGCTGACAGAGCTCTTGAATGCCTTTCTGCCCAGAGGAGGATCTTTGTCACCTCTGCCATTGCTGCTCTACTTTTCGTTCCGCCTTGACGGTTTATGTACGCGACTGCTGTTACATTGTCGGACTGGATCTGGGCGGGTTGATCTTGAAGAAGATGTACCGCTTGTAGAAGGTCGTTGTAAATTGCTCTCAATTCCATAACATTTATGTGAAGGCAGGTTTCCTGACGTGACCATTTTCCTTGGAAGCTTTCCCCCCCTGTGACTGCTCCCCAGCCTCGGAGACTTGCATCTGTGGTTACTAGGACCCAGTCCTGAATCCCGAACCTGCGTCCCTCTAGTAGGTGAGGACTGTGCAGCCACCACAGGAGTGAAATCCTGGCTTTGGAGGACAGGATTATCTTCCGGTGCATGTGTAGGTGGGATCCGGACCACTTGTCCAACAGGTCCCACTGGAAAACTCTGGCATGGAATTGACCAAACTGTATGGCCTCGTAGGCCGCCACCATCTTCCCCAACAACCGAATGCATAGATGTATTGACACTCTTGTTGGTTTCAAAATCTGTTTGACCATTCTCTGGATTTCCAGAGCCTTTTCTACTGGGAGAAATACTCTCTATACTTCTGTGTCCAGTATCATTCCCAGAAAGGACAATCTTGTCGTCGGTTCCAATTGTGACTTTGGAAAATGTATGATCCAACCGTGTTGTTGGAGTACTGATAGGGAGAGTGCAATGTTCTGCACTAACCGTTCCCTGGATCTTGCTTTTATCAGGAGACCGTCTAGGTAAGGAATTATATTGACTCCTTGTTGTCGGAGGACCATCATCCCTGCCATCACCTTGGTGAATACCCTCGGTGCCGTGGAGAGCCCGAGTGGCAACGTCTGGACCTGGTAATGGCAATCCTGTACTGCGAATCTCAGATAAGCTTGGTGAGGAGGATAAATGGGAACATGCAAATAAGCATATTTTATGTCTACTGACACCATGAAGTCCCCTTCCTCCAGACTGGAAATCACTGCCCTCAGAGATTCCATCTTGAACTTGAACCTTTTGAGTTAGAGATTCAGATCTTTCAGGTTTAAAATTGGTCTAACCGAGCCATCCGGCTTCGGCACTATGAAAAGGCTTGAATAAAAACCTTCTCCTAGCTGTGACAAGGGTACCAGGACAAGGACTCGATCCTGACATAATTTTTTAATTGCAGCTGTTACTACTTCTCTGTCTGGAAGAGAAGCTGGCAAGGTCGATTTGAAAAATCGGGATGGGGGGACGTCTTGAAACTCCAGTTTGTATCCATAGGACACTATTTGTAAGACCCATGGGTCCAGGCCAGATTGAAGCCAGATCTGACTGAAAAGTTTCAGACGTGCTCCCACCCGAGCGGACTCCCGCAAGGGAGCCCCAGCATCATGCTGCAGATTTGGCAGAAGCAGGGGTTGATTTCTGTTCCTGCGATCCTGGAGACGCTGCAGATTTTTTCCCTTTTCCCCTTCCTCTACCTGCAAAGAAGGGGGAACCTTTGGCCTTTTTGTATTTGTTGGGCCAAAAGGACTGCATGTGAGAGTGATGTGTCTTTTTTCGCCGGTGCAGGAGCATAAGGCAAGAATGTCGACTTACCTGCTGTAGCCACAGAGACTAATGCATCCAGCCCATCTCCAAACAAGGCCTCTCCTTTATACGGGAGAGCCTCCATATTTCTTTTGGAATCTGCATCAGCATTCCACTGACGAATCCACAACGCCCTCCGAGCTGATACTGCCATGGTAGCAGCTTTTGAACCGAAGAGTAAAATATCTTTCATGGCTTCTAGCATGTATGCAGCAGCGTCTTTGATATGACCTAACTTTAGGAGTATCTCGTCTCTATCTATAGTGTCAATTTTCGATGACAGGTTATCTGACCTTTTTTTGATAGCCCTACTCACCCATGCGCAAGCAATGGTGGGCCTGAGCAATGTACCATTGGCCACATAAATAGATTTTAACGTAGTCTCCAACTTGCGGTCTGCCGGCTCCTTCAGTGAAGCCGTCCCAGGTGCAGGGAGAATCACCTTTTTAGTTAACCTTGACAGGGCACTGTCTAATACGGGGGGTGACTCCCACCTTTTCCTGTCCTCTGCCGAGAAAGGATAAGCAACCTGAATCCTTTTGGGAATCTGAAATTTATTTTCAGCGTTTACCCAAACTCCCTCAAATAAGGTATTTAGCTCATGAGGAGGAAAGGTTACATTAATTTTACTTTCTTTATAAAAATAAGCTTTCTCCTGAGGTACAGGAGGGGCTTCCGTAACTTTCAAAACTTCCTTTATAGCAACAATCATGTATTGAATGCTTTTTGCCAATATAGTATCTATCCCCCTGGAATCACTATCGTCGACACAGGAATCAGAGTCCGTGTCGGTATCAGTATGTACTATTTGTGCAAATGGTCTCTTATGTGACCCAGAGGGGTCACCTATGGATGAAAAAGCAGGACTATGAAAAATCACATCTTCCACTGATTTTCTCCAGCTCTCTGCATGAGACTCAGACTTATCCAATCTCTTACTGATATGATTCACACTATCACGTAATTCTTTCACCCATTCAGGCTCGTGGTGTGCCGGCAGCGCCACCACATTACAACTCTGTGTCCCTAAAATGGCTCCCTCAGGGAAAGAGCTCCCTGCCTCAGACATGTCACACACGTGCACAACCACACCACAGACACTCCGGGACTTATAGGGGACAGACCCACAGTAAAATCTGTCAGAAGGACACAGATAGGATTTGCCAGTTCACAACCCAGCGCCAGTAACACAATGTCTGTGAACACAAAATGCCCACTGACATGCAGCGCTTTTATAATGTTAATCACACAATTATATAGCACCAAATTCACTGTGGCCCCCCCTGTTTTGCACCCTGATACTTGTTCAGCAGTGGAGGACCAGCGTTCTTCTCTGCAGCCTGGAAGGAGAGAAAATGGCACTGAGCAGTGTGCTGGCTGACTGAGGAAGCCCCGCCCATTCAAAGGCGCGTTTCTCCTCAGCATTTATGAGGTAATTTTTTATACTGGCGGGTGTAGGACTGTGCCTCAGCAACTTATGCCCCTTATTTATGCCAGTTTCAATATGTTTCATGCTGTCCAGGACACCCGCGCCCTGCAGTGCCTGCGTATGTGTGGGCAACATGGCGCGCTGCCGCGTGGTACCTTTAGCCGTCACTTTGATTGAAGATCCTTTCTTCTAACACTCACCTGTCTTCTGACTTCTGGCTCTGCAAGGGGGGTGACGGCGTGCTGTGGGAGTGAGCACATAGCCGCAGCTAGCGTTCAGTTCCCTTCAGGAGCTAATGGTGTCCTGTCAGCCAGAGGCAGAGCCATGAAACTATTCAGGAAGTTGGTTCCTACTTCTGCCCCCTAAGTCCCACGAAGCAGAGAGACTGTTGCCAGCAGTTCTCCCTGAAAATAAAAAACCTAACATAAGTCTTTTCAGAGAAACTCAGTAGAGCTCCCCTGGAGTGCATCCAGTCTGCCTGGGCACATTTCTAAAACTGAGGTCTGGAGGAGAGGCATAGAGGGAGGAGCCAGTTCACACCCTTTGAAAAGTCTTAAAGTGCCCATGGCTCCTGCAGAACCGTCTACACCCCATGGTACTGAAGTAGACCCCAGCATCCTCTAGGATGTATGAGAAATATAATGATACATCCAGTTGTACAGGTTGAGTATCCCTTATCCAAAATCCTTGGGACCAGAGGTATTTTGGATATCGTATTTTTCCGTATTTTGGAATAATTGCATACCATAATGAGATATCATGGTGATGGGACCTAATTATAAGCACAGAATGCATTTATGTTTCATATACACCTTATACACACAGCCTGAGGGTTATTTTAGACAATATTTTGTATAACTTTGTGCATTAAACAAAGTGTGTGTACATTCACACAAATCATTTATGATTCATATACACCTTATACACACAGCCTAAAGGTCATTTAATACAATATTTTTAATAACTTTGTGTATTAAACAAAGTTTCTTTACATTGAGCCATCAAAAAACAAAGGTTTCATTATTTCACTCTCACTCAAAAAAAGTCCGTATTTCGGAATATTTGGATATGGGATACTCAACCTGTATCTAAAGTGAGCTGTGCTGAAATAGTATAAAGCAGCTTGAAGAAAATTGATCACTGTAACAGCTGAAGCACCAAAAGTTAGTGATTACAATGTACTCACTAAGGAGCCGGCGTGTCTGGTAACACAATACATAGAGCTGAACACAGCCAGGGAATAAGGGTAATATCAACTACTAAGTGATAATTTATAGCAAATTGCTGAAAGAAAAATATTTATGATAGAATCATCACCAATGCACATGTGGAAGGCAACATAACATCTTCCAAATTTCAATATCTTCAGACAGCTGATCCGAGAATTCCTACCTTTTATATGCTTCCTAAAGTACACAGACACAATGAAACCACCAGGGAGACCGATCGTATCAGGGATTGGGTCACTCACGGAAAAAGCTAGCATTTTTGTCGATTTGCATTTACGAAATCACGTGCTGGGCCTCCCATCTTTCGTCCAGGATACTACTGATGTCCTTCGTAAAATTCATGATATCAAACTTGAGGAGAATCAATATCTCATCTCCTTGGATGTCGAAGCCCTATATACCTCGATTGATCACAATAGAGGGTTAGAGGCTTTGATCTATTTCATGAATATGGAAGGAATGTAGAAATTCCATGTATTCCTTGCTGATCTACTCCAGTTCATATAAAACCACAATCTTTTCATTTTTAACAACAGATATTACTTACAGACCAGAGACACGGCAATGGGGGCAGCCTGTGCCCCCACTTATGCTAACATTTTCCGTGGATGGTGGGAGTGGAAATTTGTGTTCTGTGATCAAAATGACATCTTTACCTCCAACATCATCAGGTGGGTAAGATACATTGATGATTTCTTGATGATATGGGAGGGTGATATACAAATATTACTTCTTTTCATTGAGTATCTAAATAACAATGAACTCAACATTCACTTAACCCAGGGGTGGGGAACCTTTTTTCTACCAAGGGCCATTTGTGTTATGATTCCCGTACTCCAGACCAGAGGAGATCTTATGGCAGAGGTCTGAGTACAGGAAAGATATACTGGTTTGTGGGAGCAGGAGAGCCTAGTAACCCCTGGCGCCCTAACTCTGTTGTCTCGCCCGTGTTATCAGAAATCCCCTGCGAGACTATGGTTGCTTGAGCCCATGGCAGCCGCGTTCGAAGGGCGGATTATGTCTGCCCAACCCCGATGCCCCCTCAGGTCTTAATGGGAGACAAAGGGAAATCCGAGACAGGGTGATAACAAGGGGCCCTCTGACTAAGCAACCAGGCCAGGGGTTACAAGCTAACTAACTTAACCAAAGAAGTATGTGCGGACTAGCCGCCAGGGAAAAGGACAACCAAAGATCCACTGATCCGTCACTCCTATCCAGCACCGCTGGACACCAGAGTGGACCAGGGAGAGCGGAATCCTCCGCAAAAGCTCCAGAACACAAAGATACAAAATAATAAACAGTAAGCGGTCAAGCCGCAACACACGGCTATGCCGCGACTCACGAACACCACAGGATGTTAAAGGTGCTCGGTCAGACTCCAGGAATAGATGACAAACTTCCGAGTACAGGATCACTGAGGACAGGAACAACCGGATTGAGCAGGACTGGAAACTCTCTGTAACTGACACAGGCAAACAGGAAGCTATCACCGGCGTCTGTGAGAAGTCCAAAGGGTGCTTATAACTGTGAGCTCCCCAATCAGGAGCCATACTGGGTAATCACAAGTAATGCCGTGCAGCTTGCATGCTGCACGGCCAGCACACCATTAATACAAATTAGAAAAGACCCAGCAACGGGGAACGCGGCCCGAACGTGGTGTCCCCGTTGCTAGGGTCTGAGCGGCTCCGTGCGCCCGGCGTCCAGCGTTGCCAGGGAGCCGGCGGCTGTACGCGCACGGCGTCCCTGGTTGCTAGGCGCCGGGCCGCACCGACGAGCGGACCCCGGCGCCTAACAATTTGGATATTTATAAAATCCTTCAGGGGTCATACAAAAATTATCAACTTAAAAATTAGCCTGCCCCAGTCAGTAGTTATGCTCCCAGTCAGTTGTTATGCCCCCAGTCACTTGTTATGCCTGATTATATTTGCCCCCAGTCAGTTGTTATGCATCATTAAATATGCCCACTGTCAGTTGTTTTGGCCCATTAGATATGCCCCCTGTAGTTATGCCCCATAGATATGCCCCCTGTAGTTATGCCCCATTAGATATGCCCCCTAATAGCGCCGCTTACACACACACATTAAAAGAAAAAAAAACCCACAATGCTCATCAGCCCTGCTGCTGCTTCTGGACCGCTGCCCTACCTTTCCTCGGAATTATGGGAGAGATGTCATGACGTCTCTCCCATAGCGCCGCACAGCCACACATGTACACTGCCTGAGCCGGAAGCTGGAGCTCAGGAGTGAGCTCCTGCCTCCGGCTGCTGCTGAGAAGGAGCTGGGCGCCCGCTGGTGGTAAAATCTCAGCGGGCGCTTGGCATCTCCTCTCAGTTAGGTGAGCCTGGCCGGATCAAGTGGCTTTGAGGGCCTTATACGGCCCTCGGGTCAGAGGTTCCCCACCCCTGACTTAACCCATCATGTCAGTCAAGAGGAACTCCCATTTTTGGATGTCTTGATCTACAAAGATGTAAATGAGATGCAGTTCATAAAATTGTATAGGAAAGTGACATCATCAAATACTCTCCTACATCAGACTAGTTCACATCCCCCCCACCATAATCCCCCACCATAGAAAATGTACCTAAGAGAGAATATCTACGTTTAAGAAGGAATTGCTCCAACGATTTGGAATTTGTGGAACAGAGTAAGGATCTTTCCATTCGGCTACGTGAAAGAGAATACAGTAACACGTCAATTAAAAAAATAGGATTTTACTTACCGGTAAATCTATTTCTCGTAGTCCGTAGAGGATGCTGGGCACTCCGTAAGGACCATGGGGAATAGACGGGCTCCGCAGGAGATAGGGCACTTTAAGAAAGCTTTGGATTCTGGGTGTGCACTGGCTCCTCCCTCTATGTCCCTCCTCCAGACCTCAGTTAGAGAAACTGTGCCCAGAGGATATGAACAGTACGAGGAAAGGATTTATGTAACCTAAGGGCGAGATTCATACCAGCCACACCAATCACACCGTATAACTTGTGATAAACTACCCAGTTAACAGTATGAACAAGTAACATAGCCTCGGTTCAAGACCGACCAACTATAACATAACCCTTATGTAAGCAATAACTATATACAAGTCTTGCAGAAGAAGTCCGCACTTGGGACGGGCGCCCAGAATCCTCTACGGACTACGAGAAATAGATTTACCAGTAAGAAAAATCCTATTTTCTCTAACGTCCTAGAGGATGCTGGGGACTCCGTAAGGACCATGGGGATTATATCAAAGCTCCCAAACGGGCGGGAGAGTGCGGATGACTCTGCAGCACCGATTGAGCAAACAGGAGGTCCTCCTCAGCCAGGGTATCAAACTTATAGAACTTTACAAAGGTGTTTCACCCCGACCAAGTAGCAGCTCGGCACAGTTGTAGTGCTGAGACCCCTCAGGCAGCCGCCCAAGAAGAGCCCACCTTCCTAGTGGAATGGGCCTTAACCAATTTAGGCAATGGCAATCCTGCCGTAGAATGCGCCTGCTGAATCGTGTTACAGATCCAGCGAGCAATTGTCTGTTTTGAAGCAGGAGCGCCAACCGTGTTGGCCGCATACAGAACAAATAGAGCTTCAGTCTTCCTGATCCTAGCTGTTCTGGTCACGTAAATCTTCAAAGCCCTGACCACATCCAGGGACTCGGAGTCCTCCAAGTCCCGGGTAGCCACAGGCACGACAATAGGTTGGTTCATATGAAAAGATGAGACCACCTTGGGCAGAAATTGAGGACGAGTCCTCAACTCTGCCCTATCCACGTGAAAAATTAGGTATGGGCTTTTATATGATAAAGCCGCTAATTCCGAAACACGCCTTACAGAAGCTAAGGCCAACAACATGACCACTTTCCAAGTGAGGTATTTCAACTCCACTGTTTTGAGTGGTTCAAACCAAGGTGACTTGAGGAAACTTAATACCACGTTAAGATCCCAAGGCGCCACCGGAGGTACAAAGGGAGGCTGAATATGCAGCACTCCCTTCACAAAAGTCTGTACTTCAGGAAGAGAAGCCAATTCTCTTTGAAAGAAAATGGATAAGGCCGAAATTTGGACCTTTATGGACCCTAATTTTAGGCCCAAATTCACTCCCGTTTGAAGGAAGTGAAGCAGACGGCCCAAATGGAACTCCTCCATAGGAGCAGCTCTGGCCTCACACCAAGAAACATATTTCCGCCATATACGGTGATAATGTTTCGATGTCACATCCTTCCTAGCCTTGATCAGGGTAGGATTGACCTCCTCCGGAATCCCTTTTTCTCTGACGTCCTAGTGGATGCTGGGGACTCCGTCAGGACCATGGGGATATAGCGGCTCCGCAGGAGACAGGGCACAATAATAAAAGCTTTAGGATCAGGTGGTGTGCACTGGCTCCTCCCCCCATGACCCTCCTCCAAGCCTCAGTTAGATTTTTGTGCCCGACGAGAAGGGTGCAATCTAGGTGGCTCTCCTGAGCTGCTTAGAATAAAAGTTTAAGTTAGGTTTTTTATTTTCAGTGAGTCCTGCTGGCAACAGGCTCACTGCTACGAGGGACTTAGGGGAGAGAAGAAAACTCACCTGCGTGCAGGATGGATTTGCTTCTTAGGCTACTGGACACCATTAGCTCCAGAGGGAGTCGGAACACAGGTCTCACCCTGGGGTTCGTCCCGGAGCCGTGCCGCCGACCCCCCTTGCAGATGCCGAAGTTGAAGAGGTCCAGAAACAGGCGGCAGAAGACTTTCAGTCTTCATAAGGTAGCGCACAGCACTGCAGCTGTGCGCCATTGTTGTCAGCACACTTCACCAACAGTCACCAACTGTCACTGAGGGTGCAGGGCGCTGGGGGGGGGCGCCCTGGGCAGCAATGTATAATACCTTTTTATGGCTAAAATACATCACATATAGCCCTTGAGGCTATATGGATGTATTTAACCCCTGCCAGATCTCACAAACTCCGGGAGAAGAGCCCGCCGAAAAGGGGGCGGGGCCTATTCTCCTCAGCACACGGCGCCATTTTCCTGCTCAGCTCTGCTGTGAGGAAGGCTCCCAGGCTCTCCCCTGCACTGCACTACAGAAACAGGGTTAAAACAGAGAGGGGGGCACTTATTTGGCGATATGATTACATATATAAAAATGCTATAAGGGAAAACACTTGTATAAGGGGTTGTCCCTGTATAATTATAGCGTTTTTGGTGTGTGCTGGCAAACTCTCCCTCTGTCTCCCCAAAGGGCTAGTGGGGTCCTGTCCTCTGTCAGAGCATTCCCTGTGTGTGTGCTGTGTGTCGGTACGTGTGTGTCGACATGTAGGAGGACGATGTTGGTGAGGAGGCGGAGCAAATTGCCTGTATTGGTGATGTCACTCTCTAGGGAGTCGACACTGGAATGGATGGCTTATTTAGGAATTACGTGATAATGTCAACACGCTGTAAGGTCGGTTGACGACATGAGACGGCCGGCAAACAAATTAGTACCTGTCCAGGCGTCTCAGACACCGTCAGGGGCTTGTAAAAACGCCCATTTACCTCAGTCGGTCGACACAGACACTGACTCCAGTGTCGACGGTGAAGAAACAAACGTATTTTCCTTTAGGGCCACACGTTTCATGTTAAGGGCAATGAAGGAGGTGTTACATATTTCTGATACTACAAGTACCACAAATAAGGGTATTATGTAGGGTGTGAATAAACTACTTGTAGTTTTTCCTGAATCAGATAAATTAAATGAAGTGTGTGATGATACGTGGGTTTCCTCCGATAGAAAATTATTGGCGGTATACCCTTTCCCGCCAGAAGTTAGGGCGAGTTGGGAAACACACCTTAGGGTGAATAAGGCGCTCACACGCTTATAAAAACAAGTGGCGTTACCGTCTCCAGATACGGCAGCCCTCAAGGAGCCAGCTGATAGGAAGCTGAAAAATATCCTAAAAGTATATACACATATACTGGTGTTATACTACGACCAGCAATCGCCTCAGCCTGGATGTGCAGCGCTGAGGGGGCTTGGTCGGATTTCCTGACTGAAAATATTGATACCCTTGACAGGGACAAGATTTTATTGACTATAGAGCATTTTAAGGATGCATTTCTATATATGCGAGATGCGCAGAGGGATATTTGCATTCTGGCATCAAGAGTAAATGTGATGTCCATATCTGCCAGACGACAGTGGTCAGGTGATGCAGATTCCAGACGGCACATGGAAGTATTGCCGTATAAAGGGGCGGTCCATCGGACCTGGTGGCCATGGCAACAGCTGAAAAATCCACCTTTTGTTACCCCAAGTCACATCTCAGCAGAAAAGGACACAGTCTTTTCAGTCTCAGTCCTTTCGTCCCCATAAGGGCAGGCGGGCAAAAGGGCCAGTCATATCTGCCCAGGGGTAGAGGAAAGGGAAGAAGACTGCAGCAGGCAGCCCATTCCCAGGAACAGAAGCCCTCCACAGCTTCTGCCAAGTCCGCAGCATGACGCTGGGGCCGTACAAGCGGACTCAGGTGCGGTAGGGGGTCATCTCAAGAGTTTCAGCACGCAGTGGGCTCACTCACAAGTGGACTCCTGGATCCTACACGTAGTATCCCAGGTGTACATTGGAAATTCGAGACGTCTCCCCCTCACAAGTTCCTGAAGTCTGCTTTACCAACGTCTCCCTCCGACAGGGAGGCAGTATTGGGAACAATTCACAGGCTGTATTCCCAGCAGGTGATAATCAAAGTACCCCTTCTACAACAAGGGAAGGGGTATTATTCCACACTATATTGTGGTACTGAAGCCAGACGGCTAGGTGAGATCTGAAATATTTGAACACTTACATACAAGCGTTCAAATCAAGATGGAGTCACTCAGAGCAGTGATAGCGAACCAGGAAGAAGGGGACGATATGGTGTCACTGGATATCAGGGACGCTTACCTACATGTCCAAATTTGCCCTTCTCACCAAGGGTACCTCAGGTTCGTGGTACAGAACTGTCACTATCAGTTCAGACGCTGCCGTTTGGATTGTCCACGGCACCCCGGGTCTTTACCAAGGTAATGGCCGAAATGATGATTCTTCTTAAAAGAAATATGGACGCTTTCCTGATAAGGGCAAGGTCCAGAGAACAGTTGGAGGTCGGAGTAGCACTATCTTAAGTAGTTCTACGACAGCACGAGTGGATTCTAAATATTCCAAAATCGCAGTTTTTTCCGACGACACATCTACTGTTCCTAGGGATGATTCTGGACACAGTCCAGAAAAGGATGTTTTCTCCCGGAGAAGAAAGCCAGGGAGTTATCCGAGCTAGTCAGGAACCTCCTAAAACCAGGAAAAGTATCAGTGCATCATTGCACAAGGATCCTGTGAAAAATGGTGGTTTCTTTCAAAGTGATCCCATTCGGTAGATTTCACGCAAGAACCTTTACGTGGGATCTGCTGGAAAAATGGTCCGGATCGCATCTTCAGATGCATCAGCGGATAACCCTGTCTCCAAGGACAAGGGTGTTTCTTCTGCGGTGGCTGCAGAGTGCTCATCTATGAAAGGGCCGCAGATTCGGCATTCAGGACTGGGTCCTGGTGACCACGGATGCCAGCCTGAGTGGCTGGGGAGCAGTCACACAAGGAAAAAATTTCCAGAGAGTGTGATCGAGTCTGGAGACTTCTCTCCACATAAATATACTGGAGCTAAGGGCAATTTACAATGCTCTAAGCTTAGCAAGACCTCTGCTTCAAGGTCAGCCGGTATTGATCCAGTGGGACAACATCACGGCAGTCGCCCACGTAAACAGACAGGGCGGCACAAGAAGCAGGAGGGAAATGGCAGAAACTGCAAGGATTCTTCGCTGGGCGAAAAATCATGTGATAACACTCTCAGCAGTGTTCATTCCAGGAGTGGAAAACTGGGAAGCAGACTTCCTCAGCAGGCATGACCTCCACCCGGGAGAGTGGGGACTTCATCGGGAAGTCTTCCACATGATTGTAAACCGTTGTGAAAAACCAAAGGTGGACATGATGGCGTCCCGCCTGAACAAAAAACTAGATATTGCGCCAGG
The DNA here is from genome assembly GCF_028390025.1 of Pseudophryne corroboree. Lineage (NCBI taxonomy): Eukaryota > Metazoa > Chordata > Amphibia > Anura > Myobatrachidae > Pseudophryne > Pseudophryne corroboree. The sequence continues at coordinate 560,288,381 of NC_086445.1, forward strand.
TCAAGGGACCCTCAGGCAATAGCGGTGGACGCTCTGGTAACACTGTGGATGTACCAGTCAGAGTATGTGTTCCCTCCTATGCCTCTCATACAAAAAGTACTGAGAATCATAAGAGGGAGATGAGTAAGAATGATACTCGTGGTTCCGGATTGGCCAAGAAGGACTTGGTACCCGAAACTTCAAGAGATGTTCACGGAAGACCCGTGGCCTCTACCTTTAAGAAAGGACCTGCTCCAGCAGGGGCCTTGTCTGTTCCAAGACTTACCGCGGCCGCGTTTGACGGCATGGCGGTTGAACGCCGGATCCTGAAAGGGCATTCCAGATGAAGTCATCCCTACCCTGGTCGAAGACAGGAAGGATGTAACCGCAAAACATTTTCACCACATTTGGCGAAGATATGTTGCGTGGTGTGAGGCCAAGAAGGCCCCTACAGAGGAATTCCAACTGGGTCGTTTCCTACATTTCCTGAAAACAGGACTGTCTATGGGCCTAAAATTAGGGTCCATTAAGGTTCAAATTTCGGCCCTGTCGAATTTCTTCCAGAAAGAACTGGCTTTAGTGCCTGACATTCAGATGTTTGTAAAAGGGGTACTGCATATACAGCCTCCTTTTGTGCCCCAGTGGCACCTTGGGATCTCAATGTTGTTTTGAGTTTCCTAAAGTCACATTGGTTTGAACCACTCACCACTGTGGACTTAAAATATCTCACATGGAAGGTGACGATGCTATTAGCCCTGGCTTCAGCCAGGCGTGTGTCAGAATTGGCGGCTTTATCATATATAAAGCCCTTACTTAATTTTTCATTCTGACAGGGCAGAATTGAGGACTCGTCCTCAATTTCTCCTTAAGGTGTTTTCTGTTTTTCACATGAACCAACCTATTGTGGTACCTGCGGGTACTAGGGACTTGGAGGACTCCAAGTTACTTGACGTTGTCAGGGCCCTGAAAAATATGTTTCCAGGAAGGCTGGAGTCAGAAAATCTGACTCGCTGTTTAGCCTGTATGCACCCAACAAGATGGGTGCTCCTGCTTATAAGCAGACGATTGCTCGCTGGATTTGTAATACAATTCAGTTTACACATTCTGTGGCAGGCCTGCCACAGCCAAAATCGGTAAAAGCCCATTCCAAAAGGAAGGGGGCTCATCTTGGGCGACTGCCCGAGGGGTCTCGGCTTTACAACTTTGCCGAGCAGTTACTTGGTCAGGGGAAAACACGTTTGCTAAATTCTACAAATTTGATACCCTGGCTGAGGAGGACATGGAGTTCTCTCATTCGGTGCTGCAGGGTCATCCGCACTCTCCCGCCCGTTTGGGAGCTTTGGTATAATCCCCATGGTCCTGACGGAGTCCCCAGCATCCACTAGGACGTCAGAGAAAATAAGATTTTACTTACCGATAAATCTATTTCTCATAGTCCGTAGTGGATGCTGGGCGCCCATCCCAAGTGCGGATTGTCTGCAATACTTGTACATAGTTATTGTTACAAAAATCGGGTTATTCTTGTTGTGAGCCATCTTTTCAGAGGCTCCTTCGTTGTTATCATACTGTTAACTGGGTTCAGATCACAGGTTGTACGGTGTGATTGGTGTGGCTGGTATGAGTCTTACCCGGGATTCAATATCCTTCCTTATTATGCACGCTCGTCCGGGCACAGTATCCTAACTGAGGCTTGGAGGAGGGTCATGGGGGGAGGAGCCAGTGCACACCACCTGATCCTAAAGCTTTTATTATTGTGCCCTGTCTCCTGCGGAGCCGCTATATCCCCATGGTCCTGACGGAGTCCCCAGCATCCACTACGGACTACGAGAAATAGATTTATCGGTAAGTAAAATCTTATTTTCAGCTAGGATCCGGTGTTCAACCGCCATGCCGTCAAACGCAACCGCGGTAAGTCTTGGAACAGACAGGGCCCCTGCTGCAGCAGGTCCTGCCTTAGAAGAAGAGGCCACGGATCTTCTGTGAGCAACTCTTGCAGATCCGGATACCAAGTCCTCCTTGGCCAATCTGGAACAATGAGAATTGTTCTGACCCTTCTTAGTCTTATTAATCTCAACACCTTGGGTATGAGAGGCAGAGGAGGAAACACATAGACCGATCTGAACACCCATGGTGTCACTAGAGCGTCTACTGCTACCGCCTGAGGGTCTCTTGACCTGGCGCAATACCTCTTTAGCTTTTTGTTGAGATGGGACGCCATCATGTCTATTTGAGGCAGTCCCTACCGATCCACGATCTGTGTGAAGACTTCTTGATGAAGTCCCCACTCTCCCGGATGAAGGTCGTGCCTGCTGAGGAAGTCCGCCTCCCAGTTGTCCACCCCCGGGATTAACACTGCTGATAGTGCACTTACATGGCCTTCTGCCCAGCGCAGAATCCTGGTCGCCTCTGCCATGGCCACTCTGCTCCTTGTGCCGCCTTGGCGGTTTACATGAGCCACTGCCGTGATATTGTCCGACTGAATCAGAACCGGTTTGTTCTGTAGAATCAGGCCCAAAAAGGTCAGACGCGTTGCAGGTACTATCTGGGATTTCGGTAAATTGAGAATCCAGCCGTGCATCTGCAACGTCTTCACGGACAGAGACACGCTGTCCAGCAACTTCTCCCGAGATCTCGCCTTTATAAGGAGATCGTCCAAGTACGGGATAATTGTGACTCCCTGCTTGCGCAGGAGCACCATAATTTCCGCCATTACCTTGGTGAAAATTCTCGGGGCCGTGGAAAGACCATACGGCAACGTCTGAAATTGGTAGTGACAATCCTGTACTGCAAATCTCAGAAACGGCTGGTGAGGGGGGGAAATCGGAACATGAAGGTACGTATCCTTTATTTCCAGGGACACCATCCAATCCCCTCCCTCCAGGCTGGTGATGACCATTCTGAGCGATTCCATTTTGAACTTGAACCTCTTCAAGTACAGGTTCAGGAATTTTAGATTTAGAATGGGTCTGACCGAACCGTCCGGTTTCGGTACCACAAACAGGGATGAATAATAACCCTCTCCTTGCTGGAGATGAGGAACCTTGATTATCACCTGTTGAATGTACAATTTGTGAATTGCTGCTAACACTAGCTTCCTTTCTGACGGGGAAGCCGGCAGAGCCGATTTGAAAAACCGGCGAGGGGGCATGTCTTCGAATTCCAGTCTGTATCCCTGGGAAACAATCTCTATTGCCCAGGGATCCACCTGTGATTGAACCCAGACGTGGCTGAAAAGACGAAGACGTGCCCCCACTTGATCTGACCCCCCCCGGAAAGCCCCAGCGTCATGCTGTGGACTTTGCGGAAGTAGGGGAGGACTTCTGCTCCTGGGAACTAGCTGAGTGCAGCTTTTTTCCCTGGGTGTGGTTCATCAAATCGACAGTATCTAGGTCGACAATGTTTAGGTCGACCACTATAGGTCGACAGTCACTAGGTCGACATGGATGGATGGTCGACAGGGTTTCTAGGTCGACATGTGCTAGGTCGACAGGTGTAAAGGTCGACATGAGGATTATTATTTTTTGTCGTTTTCTTCGTAGAGTGACCGGGATCCCAAATTAGTGCACCGCGTCCCCTCGCATGGCTCGATTCGCTCGCCATGCTTCGGGCATGGTGCCTTCACTCCGCTACCGCTTTGCTCGGCACACTTTACCGTTCCAATCGTAGTCCACGTGGATCGTTAAGTATGAAAAAATTCAAAAAAATAAAAAAAATGTGAAAAACTCATGTCGACCTTTAGACCTGTCGACCTAGCACATGTCGACCTAGAAACCCTGTCGACCTTCCATCCATGTCGACCTAGTGACTGTCGACCTATAGTGGTCGACCTAAACATTGTCCCCTCTTTGCAGTCTCTTATATATATTTATTTTTAAATATTGTATTCATACATCATATGTAACTTGTATAAGACTGATAGCTGATCAGTACAGGTTGAGTATCCCATATCCAAATATTCCGAAATACGGAATATTCCGAAATACGGACTTTTTTGAGTGAGACTGAGATAGTGAAATCTTTGTTTTTTGATAGCTCAATGTACACAAACTTTGTTTAATACACAAAGTTATTAAAAATATTGTATTAAATGACCTTCAGTCTGTGTGTATCAGGTGTATGTGAAACATAAATGAATTGTGTGAATTTACACACACTTTGTTTAATGCACAAAGTTATAAAAAATATTGGCTAAAACTGCCTTCAGGCTGTGTGTATAAGGTGTATATGTAACATAAATGCATTCTGTGCTTAGATTTAGGTAACATCACCATGATATCTCATTATGGTATGCAATTATTACAAAATACAGAAAAATCCGATATCCAAAATACCTCTGGTCCCAAGCATTTTGGATAAGGGATACTCAACCTGTATATCTTATATCTATTTGTAGATGCTATTATCACCATAGTATAAACTTAATGGTGAAGTTCGGGACTCAGATTCCATCAAATGCCGTGGAAACTACATTTCCCACGAACCCCGCTACTGGAAATGCGACACTTCCGGGTATGACGACTTCCGCCTGTACGTAGAAAACCCAACACAAGCGGACTACGTCTCCCAGAAATCCCGGGGCAGATATTAGCAGGAGAAATTCCGTTTGAGACACGCCATGAACGGACTACAACACCCATGATGCCTTCCGGTCCGGCGTGGAAGCACTTCCTTGATAGTTTCAAGTTTTTTATTTAATTCTGGTTTTACTAATGTGAATATAGATACAATGAGGGTGAAAACCATAATCTCATGTACTTTGTAATCCTCTGCGGAAGCGGCAAGGAGAATTAATTCGATAAGAGTTAATGATTTAATTATGACATCACTTCCTGTTAATTTTTGATTGGACAGCCGTCCTTTAAATATCAAGTCACCACCACACTCCATTATCTCCTATATAATAGCCCTATTCTGTGACCTTGTGATTCATTTGCTAATGCTGGGCGGAGTCACAACAGTGGGCGGAGTTATTCAAATGAGTCACAGAGATCTGGCCAAATCTACAGGAGACTAAGAGCAGAAGCAGATAGCATGGACATTGGGCATGTCACAGACAGGGCTGCATACCTCCCAGCTTTCTGCAGGAGCTTTCTCCAGGCAGAAGGAGGGAAACACTCGGCGAAAAGGGGGCGTGGCTTCACGGGAGGGTCCCCGTTTTCGTCAGTGAGGGGGCATGCCCAGCGCTCTGTGAGCTGCTGGCATGCCCCCAGGGGCTGATTATGAGCCCTATCTCATTGCTGTGCCTGCTGGGGGTTGGGGGCGTGGCCTAATCGCGGACCGCGCGGCCACGCCCCTTATGCAAATTCCGATTTTTGTTTTTATTTTTTTATGGGATTTTGGCCCCTCAGCTAGGGCTAAATCCAGAGGAGGTGGTCGCTCCCCCCTACACACCCGCACAGGGAGAAGAAAGCAGGGAGACTGCTGCCTCCCTGCAACACCACAGACCTGCCAATATGCAGCAGCGTGTGCTGACTGTAGCACAATGCTGCCACTGTTGCTGGCAGGACGGGGAGGGGGAGCTTCTGAGCTGGGACAGAGCTACTCCAGCTGGGGGGGCCTCTAAAACTGTGGGGCTAACGGTACGTATCCCCCGCCCCCCCCCCCCTTAATCCGGCTCTGCTGCTGGAACCCCCCCATTAATCCGTACCCCCTGATGCCCCCTCTCCCTCTGTCTCCACTATTCACCGCTGCTCTGCTAAGCAGAACAGCGAGTACAGGAGCTTTCCAACTGCCCCCCCCCCCCCCACCGCAGGACAAAAAATGGGACTGTCCCACGAAAATCGGGACATTTGGGAGGTATGGGGGTGTGTGAGGGGTATGTCATACAGACAGACGGGCACCGGCTCACTGTGTGCTTGACCCCCCACATCGGCATACTCAGCAGGGTCTCTCTGGTGCGGAGGAGCGTCACTTTCTGACACACTCCACGCTTCTTAGCTGCAGTTTAGTGAGGCACCTGCCGCTGTGCAGGTTCCATACTGCCTCTGTTATCTCCAGCCCCGGCAACCCCACCGCTAGCTGCAGCGCTGCCACCCGCAGTGGAGTGCGCCCAGCTCATTCACACACTTTAGCTGGCGGGTAGCGCTGCAGAAATCCGAGCTGCTTGCAGGCTCTGACCCACTCCTCCCTCCAGCCGCAGCGTCTCCTGGGAGCTAACCAGTCACTCCCAGTCTCCCCTTACCACAGTGCCCGGAAGCCGTGAGGTCCGCGCCACGTGCATGCTATGACCCCCTCCTCCCTCCAGCCGCAGCATCTCCTGGGGGCTAACCAGTCATTTCCAGTCTCACCTTACCACAGTGCCCGGCAGCTGCGCAAGGTCTGCGGTGTGTGACTGAGGAGGGGGGGGGATGCGGACTGGCAGAGAAAGCAGGACTCCAGCCTGAGAGAGTCAGCCATGCCAAGTCTCCAGCAGCAGCAGATCCCAACAGGTTGGAATGGAACAGCAGCAGCCAGCAGCAGTGACTTCGGTAAGACACATCTGTCTGTCACCACTGTTTTGTCCCTAATACCAATCTCTCCCATGCCCTGTGTTCTGTCATGTCCCTGGCCTTGCCCTGCCACCCTTATTCTGGCCCTTTCACCCTTATCCTGGCCCTGTCACCCTTATGCTGGCCCTGTTACCCCTATCCTGGCCCTGTCACCCCTGTGCTTGCCCTGTGAACCCTATACTGGCCCCGTCACCCCTGTCCTGGTCCTGCCGCCCCTACCCTGGCCCTGTCACCCCTATCCTGTCCCTATCATTTCTGTCCTGGCCCCGTCACCCCTGTCCTGGCCCCGTCACCCCTGTCCTGGCCCCGTCACCCCTATCCTGGCACCGTCACCCCTGTCCTGGCCCCGTCAACCCTGTACTGACCCTGTCACCCCTGTCCTGGCCCTGTTACTGCATACCCTCCAACTACCTTTTATGGCATGTACAGTACCCGCAGCGCCTCCAGACCTCTCCCCAATGCACCACACCTCCGCACCTTCCCCTCCACCACATGCGGCACTCCACCCCTCCCCCACATGCTGTGCCTCCAGACCCCCTACACCACCCGTGGCTCCCACTCCTCCACCCCTTCACCACCCACAGCACCTCCAGGCCCCTTCCACCATTCACCCCCCTTATACGTCTCCCCCCCACACCTGCCCCCCTCCACCCGCAGCATCTGCAGACACCCTCCTCCATCAGCGGTCCCCCCCTCACCCACCCCTCCCCCACCAATGGCACCCCTGCACCTGCTCCTCCACCACCTGCAGCACCTCCGGACCTCCTTTCCCATCCGCCGCAACACCCGTACCTGCCCCTACCCTACCCATGGTGCCTGCGGTCCCCTACCCAACCCCCGGCACACCCGTCCCTTCCCATCCCACAGCACCTCCGGAACCCTTCACCCATCCACAACATCCCCACACCTGCCCCTCTCCCACCCGTGGCACCCCTGCCCCTCCCCCACCTGCGGTGCCTCCGGACCCCTCCCCCATCTGCATCCCCCACTCCTCTGCCCCTCCCCCACGCGCAGCACCTCCCGAACCTTCCCCACCCGGGCCCCACCCCCACTTCTGCCTCCCCTCCACTCGCAGCATCTACAGACACAATCCGCAGTCCCTTCCGCACCCGCTACATTCTGTACATCGTGCCCTGCAGGTGCTGTTCACGCCGTCGCAAGGGGCTGCGCCTCCTTCACCATCGCACGCCCTTTCATTGTGCAATATTTAACCACTAACAAAGGAATGCAGGTAATACTCCATATAATACAAATATTAAACCCCAGAAAGGCATGCAAGGGTTAAGGGGGCGTAGCCCCTTGCGACGGTGTGAAGAGCGCCCGTAGGGCGCGATGAAGCACCTAGTGTCTTGATAAAGGCCCAAGCCAGGGCTGAAACGCGTTGACAAGCAGGAGTGTGAGTAGTGACAACGTCTTTGGATCTTCATTTATTTTTTCTGTTTTTGTTTTTTTTGTGTTCAGCTAAAAGGGACATTCTTGTTCCTGGATATTTTTATTTTTCCCCCCTATTTTCCTTGCCGACTCTGCCTAGGAATTATTTTATTTTGTATGCTGTGTTTTTATGGACTTAATACAGTTTAGCTGTATGTATGACTTTTAATAAATTTCTGTACCCCCCTATCTCCATTTGAGGAGAGTGAGTTTTTTACTGGGGAGGCTAAACTACTACCACTAAGGACACTGCACGGGGATTTGAACCTAAAGATACCTTGATGGGAGTACAACTTCACTAAGAACTGTGAGTTTGGGTACGCATAAGTTGATCTACAGATGTCCTGTTATTTTAAAGATACCTTGATGTGTTTATCACCTACTCTGCGAGTGTGAGTCTTGGGGTACGCTCCATCTATATATTACAAGCTTTTAAAGATACCTTGATGTGCTTACTACCCATCTCGCGAGTGTGAGTTTTGGGGTACGCTCCACCTATATATCACAGATCATATTTACCTGCCAGGCGCAGTTCAAGTGAACGAGGCCTTGGTATTGGAAAAAGAAACCTTGATGGGCTTAGAAATATTTGATTAAAGTGTGAGTGGGGTACGCCTAAAACCACCACTAGCTTTCTTGTAAAAGAACAATTTAGTTTCATCTGATATATATGAGGAATTTACTACACATTGGTTCTTTTGTTTTCATATTTCCCTACATGTTGCCATATCCTGGAGAAATCTCACCAGTCAATATATATTGAAGACTCCACTACAGGAACTGCCAATAAGGGATGTATTGGTGATATTTTATCATAATTGTTTCTGTTATAGCGCTATTGGTATAAATACAGATCTCAAATTTCTGGTATTGTAAGTAGTTTCGAGATGTGGTGACATCTCCTGAGGTGTGTTATATCATAAGCTGCTTGGCGCCTGTCCTGGAACACCCCCAAAAATTTTTTTTGCTCTATTTTACTGTCGATCTTCAGACCGGATCCCTTTTTCCCTAGCCTTTACCTCTAGCAACGAAGGACGGTCCTCGTACCTTCTTATTTTTATTGGAACGAAAGGACTGCATTTGATAATGTGGTACCTTCTTAAAATGCTGCGGGGGAACATAAGGTAAAAAAATCGATTTACCGGCCGTAGCAGTAGAGACAAGGTCCGAGAAGCCTTCTCCAAACAACTCCTCCCCCTTGTAAGGCAATGACTCCATATGCCACTTTGAGGCGGCGTCTCCCGTCCACTGTCGGGTCCACAAGAGCCGCCTAGCAGAAATAGACATAGCGTTTATTCTAGAGCTTAGTAAACAAATGTCTCTCTGAGCATCCCTCATATACAAGGCAGCATCTCTGATATGCTCCATGGTCATTAGAATGGTATCCCTATCTAAGGTGTCCATCTCCGTAGATAAGGAGTTTGCCCATGCCACGACAGCACTACAAACCCAGGCCGACGCCATGGCCGGCCTAACTATAGTTCCTGAATGTGTGTAAATGTGCTTCATGGTAATTTCCTGCTTGCGATCAGCAGGATCCTTGAGGGAAGCAGTATCCGGAGAAGGCAGTGCCACCTTCTTGGATAAGCGTGTCAGCGCCTTGTCTACTTTAGGAGCAGATTCCCATCGTATCCGATCCTTCTGTGGAAAAGGATACGCCCTGAGAATCCTTTTGGTAACATGGAGTCTCCTATCCGGAGATTCCCAAGCCTTTTCGCATAATTCGCTTAGTTCAAATGAGGACGGAAACGTGACCTCAGGCTTTTTCCCTTTATACATGTGAACCCTCGTGTCAGGGACAGGGGGTTCCTCCGTGATATGCAAAACCTCTTTTATGGCAATAATCATGTACCTAATACCTTTTGCCACCTTCGGCTGCAATTTTGCATCCTCATAGTCGACACTAGTCAGTATCTGTGTCGGTATCTGTGTCAGGGACCTGGGATATGGGGCGCTTTTGAGACCCTGAAGGTCCTGGCACCACAGGGACAGGCACGGACTGGCTACCTGACTGATCCCTAGCTTCAGCCTTGTCTAATCTTTTATGGAGGAGATTTGCATTCAAGACATTCAGCATATCCACCCAGTCCGGTGTCGGCGTTGCCGATGGCGACCTGACATTCAAGCACTCCCCCTCCACATTAAGCGAGCCTTCCTCATCAAACATGTCGACACACACGTACCGACACACTGCACACACACAGGGAAACATTTTCTGAAGACAGTATCCCCTGAAAGGCCCTTTGGAGAGACAGAGAGAGAGAGTATGCCAGCACACACCCCAGCGCAACAACCTGGAGACCAACACAGAATGCTTTTCCCCAGCAGCGCTGTATTATACTTTATCCGCCAATTATGTGCCCCCTCCCCCTCTTTTTAAACTCCCTTCACCTTGTGTAAGCAGGGGAGAGTCCGGGGAGCTTCCTCTCAGCGTTCTGTGGAGAGAGAAATGGCGCTGGTGAGTGCTGAGGGAGAAGCCCCGCCCCCTCGGCGGCAGGCTTCTGTCCTGCTCAAAATCGTGTAAAATGGCGGGGGCTCAATTATATACATGTACAGTGCCCAGCTGTACATGTATATACCTATTTGCCATCTAAGAGGTGTTATTATTGCTGCCCAGGGCGCCCCCCCCTCCGCCCTGCACCCATACAGCATACTTGCCTACCCTCCCGGAATGGCCGGGAGGCTCCCGAAAAATAAGAATTTACTTACCGATAATTCTATTTCTCGTAGTCCGTAGTGGATGCTGGGGACTCCGTCAGGACCATGGGGAATAGCGGGCTCCGCAGGAGACAGGGCACATCTAAAAAGCTTTTTAGGTCACATGGTGTGTACTGGCTCCTCCCCCTATGACCCTCCTCCAAGCCTCAGTTAGGTACTGTGCCCGGACGAGCGTACACAATAAGGAAGGATCTTGAATCCCGGGTAAGACTCATACCAGCCACACCAATCACACCGTACAACTTGTGATCTGAACCCAGTTAACAGTATGATAACAAAACGAAGTAGCCTCCGAAAAGATGGCTCACAACAATAGTAATAACCCGATTTTTGTAACAATAACTATGTACAAGCATTGCAGACAATCCGCACTTGGGATGGGCGCCCAGCATCCACTACGGACAACGAGAAATAGAATTATCGGTAAGTAAATTCTTATTTTCTCTAACGTCCTAGTGGATGCTGGGGACTCCGTCAGGACCATGGGGATTATACCAAAGCTCCCAAACGGGCGGGAGAGTGCGGATGACTCTGCAGCACCGAATGAGAGAACTCCAGGTCCTCCTTAGCCAGAGTATCAAAATTTGTAAAATTTTACAAACGTGTTCTCCCCTGACCACGTAGCTGCTCGGCAAAGTTGTAATGCCGAGACTCCTCGGGCAGCCGCCCAGGATGAGCCCACCTTCCTTGTGGAATGGGCATCTACATATTTCGTCTGTGGCAGGCCTGCCACAGAATGTGCAAGCTGAATTGTACTACAAATCCAGCGTGCAATAGACTGCTTAGAAGCATGAGCACCCAGCTTGTTGGGTGTATACAGTATAAACAGCAAGTCAGACTTTCTGACTCCAGCCGTCCTAACTATATATATATATATATATATATATATATATATATATATATATATTTTTAGGGCCCTGACCACGTCTAGTAACTTGGAGTCCTCCAAGTCCCTAGTAGCCGCAGGCACCACAAGAGGTTGTTTCAGGTGAAAACGCTGACACCCCTTTATGAAGAAACTGGAGACGAGTCCCAGTTCTGCCCTGTTCAAATGGAAAATTTTAATATGGGCTTTTGTAAGACAAAGCCGCCCATTCTGACAATCGCCTGGCCGAGGCCAGGGCTAACAACATGGTCACTTCCCATGTGAGATATTTGTCAACAGCATGGTCACTTTCCATGTGAGATATTTCAAATCCACAGATTTGAGCGGTTCAAACCAATATGATTGTAAGAAATCCCAACACTATGTTGAGATCTCACGGTGCCCCTAGGGGCACAAAAAAGCTGTATATGCAATACATCCTTTACAATCTGGACTTCAGGAACTGAAGTCAATTCTTTCTGGAAGAAAATCTACAGGGCCGAAAATAAGAATTTACTTACCGATAATTCTATTTCTCGGAGTCCGTAGTGGATGCTGGGGTTCCTGAAAGGACCATGGGGGATAGCGGCTCCGCAGGAGACAGGGCACAAAAAAGTAAAGCTTTACTAGGTCAGGTGGTGTGCACTGGCTCCTCCCCCTATGACCCTCCTCCAGACTCCAGTTAGGTACTGTGCCCGGACGAGCATACACAATAAGGGAGGCATTTTGAATCCCGGGTAAGACTCATACCAGCCACACCAATCACACCGTACAACTTGTGATCTAAACCCAGTTAACAGTATGACAACAGAAAGGGCCTCTTAAAGATGGCTCCTTAACAATAACCCGAATTAGTTAACAATAACTATGTACAAGTATTGCAGATAATCCGCACTTGGGATGGGCGCCCAGCATCCACTACGGACTCCGAGAAATAGAATTATCGGTAAGTAAATTCTTATTTTCTCTATCGTCCTAAGTGGATGCTGGGGTTCCTGAAAGGACCATGGGGATTATACCAAAGCTCCCAAACGGGCGGGAGAGTGCGGATGACTCTGCAGCACCGAATGAGAGAACTCCAGGTCCTCCTTTGCCAGGGTATCAAATTTGTAAAATTTTACAAACGTGTTCTCCCCCGACCACGTAGCTGCTCGGCAGAGTTGTAATGCCGAGACCCCTCGGGCAGCCGCCCAAGATGAGCCCACCTTCCTTGTGGAGTGGGCTTTTACAGTTTTAGGCTGTGGCAGGCCTGCCACAGAATGTGCAAGTTGAATTGTGTTACAAATCCAACGAGCAATCGACTGCTTAGAAGCAGGTGCGCCCAACTTGTTGGGTGCATACAATATAAACAGCGAGTCAGATTTTCTGACTCCAGCCGTCCTTGCAATGTATATTTTTAAGGCTCTGACAACGTCCAACAACTTGGAGTCCTCCAAGTCGCTAGTGGCCGCAGGCACCACAATAGGTTGGTTCAGATGAAATGCTGATACCACTTTAGGGAGAAAATGCGGACGAGTCCGCAGTTCTGCCCTATCCGAATGGAAGATTAGATAAGGACTTTTATAAGATAAAGCCGCCAATTCAGATACTCTCCTGGCAGAGGCCAGGGCTAGTAACATAGTCACTTTCAATGTGAGATATTTCAAATCCACCTTTTTCAATGGTTCAAACCAATGGGATTTGAGGAAATCTAAAACTACATTTAGATCCCACGGTGCCACCGGAGGCACCACAGGAGGCTGTATATGCAGTACTCCCTTGACAAAAGTCTGGACCTCAGGGACAGAGGCCAATTCTTTTTGGAAGAATATTGACAGGGCCGAAATTTGAACCTTAATGGATCCCAATTTGAGACCCATAGATAATCCTGATTGCAGGAAATGTAGGAAAACGACCCAGTTGGAATTCCTCCGTCGGAACCCTCCGATCCTCGCACCACGCTACATATTTTCGCCAAATGCGGTGATAATGTTTCACGGTGACTTCCTTCCGTGCCTTAATCAAGGTAGGAATGACTTCTTCTGGAATGCCTTTCCCTTTTAGGATCTGGCGTTCAACCGCCATGCCGTCAAACGCAGCCGCGGTAAGTCTTGAAAAAGACAGGGACCCTGCTGTAGCAGGTCCCTTCTCAGAGGTAGAGGCCACGGTTCGTCCGTGAGCATCTCTTGAAGTTCCGGATACCAAGTCCTTCTCGGCCAATCCGGAACCACTAGTATTGTTCTTACTCTTCTTTGCCGTATGATCTTCAATACCTTTGGTATGAGCGGCAGAGGAGGAAACACATACACTGACTGGTACACCCAAGGAGTTACCAGTGCGTCCACAGCTATTGCCTGTGGATCTCTTGACCTGGCGCAATATTTGTCCAGTTTCTTGTTGAGGCGAGACGCCATCATGTCTACAATTGGTCTTTCCCAACGGTCTATTAACATGTTGAAGACTTCTGGATGTAGACCCCACTCTCCCGGATGAAGATCGTGTCTGCTGAGGAAGTCTGCTTCCCAGTTGTCCACGCCCGGGATGAACACTGCTGACAGTGCTATCACGTGATTCTCCGCCCAGCGAAGAATCTTGGCAGCTTCTGCCATTGCACTCCTGCTTCTTGTGCCGCCCTGCCTGTTTACATGGGCGACCGCCGTGATGTTGTCCGACTGAATCAACACCGGCTTTCCTTGCAGGAGAAGTTCCGCCTGGCTTAGAGCATTGTAGATTGCTCTTAGTTCCAGAATGTTTATGTGAAGAGACTTTTCCAGACTCGTCCATACTCCCTGGAAGTTTCTTCCTTGTGTGACTGCTCCCCAGCCTCTCAGGCTGGCGTCCGTGGTCACCAGGATCCAATCCTGAATGCCGAATCTGCGGCCTTCTAATAGGTGAGCCTTCTGCAACCACCACAGAAGTGACACCCTTGTCTTTGGTGACAGGGTTATTCGCAGGTGCATCTGCAGATGCGACCCTGACCATTTGTCCAACAGATCCCTTTGGAATATTCTTGCATGGAATCTGCCGAATGGAATTGCTTCGTAAGAAGCCACCATTTTTCCCAGGACTCTTGTGCATTGATGTACTGACACTTTTCCTGGTTTTAGGAGGTTCCTGACCAGATCGGATAACTCCTTGGCTTTTTCCTCTGGAAGGAAAACCTTTTTCTGAACCGTGTCCAGAATCATTCCTAGGAACAGCAGACGAGTTGTCGGGATTAAATGGGATTTTGGAATATTCAGAATCCACCCGTGTTGTCTTAGCACCTCTTGAGATAGTGCTAAAGCTGTCTCCAGCTGTTCTCTGGACCTTGCCCTTATTAGGAGATCGTCCAAGTATGGGATAACTAATACGCCTTTTCTTCGAAGAAGAATCATCATCTCGGCCATTACCTTGGTAAAGACCCGAGGCGCCGTGGACAATCCGAACGGCAGCGTCTGAAACTGATAGTGACAGTTTTGAACAATGAACCTGAGGTACCCTTGGTGTGCGGGGTAAATCGGAACGTGTAGATACGCATCCTTGATGTCCAAGGATACCATAAAGTCCCCTTCTTCCAGGTTCGCTATCACTGCTCTGAGTGACTCCATCTTGAACTTGAACTTTTTTATGTAGAGGTTCAAGGACTTCAGATTTAGAATAGGCCTTACCGAGCCATCCGGCTTCGGTACCACAAATAGAGTGGAATAATACCCCTTTCCTTGTTGTAATAGGGGTACTTTGACTATCACCTGCTGAGCGTACAGCTTGTGAATGGCTTCCAACACCCTCTCCCTTTCGGAAGAGACGGTTGGTAAGGCAGACTTCAGGAAACGATGAGGAGGATCCGTCTCTAATTCCAACCTGTACCCCTGAGATATTATCTGCAGGATCCAGGGGTCTACCTGCGAGTGAGCCCACTGCGCGCTGTAATTTTTGAGACGGCCCCCCACTGTCCCCGAGTCCGCTTGAGAGGCCCCAGCGTCATGCTGAGGTTTTTGCAGGAGCCGGGGAGGGCTTCTGTTCCTGGGAAGGAGCTGCCTGTTGGTGTCTCTTCCCTCTTCCTCTGCCTCGTGGCAGGTACGACAAGCCCTTTGCTCTCTTATTTTTGTAGGAGCGAAAAGGCTGCGGTTGAAAGGTCGGTGCCTTTCTCTGTTGGGGAGTGACTTGAGGTAAAAAAGTGGATTTCCCGGCAGTAGCCGTGGCCACCAAGTCTGATAGACCAACTCCAAATAACTCCTCCCCTTTATACGGCAAAACCTCCATGTGACGTTTTGAATCCGCATCGCCTGTCCACTGTCGTGTCCATAAGGCTCTTCTGGCTGAAATGGACATAGCACTCACCCGAGATGCCAGTGTGCAAATATCCCTCTGTGCATCACGCATATAGATAAATGCATCCTTTATTTGTTCTAACGACAGTAAAACATTGTCCCTATCTAGGGTATCAATATTTTCAATCAGGGATTCTGACCAAACTACTCCAGCACTGCACATCCAGGCAGTTGCTATAGCTGGTCGTAGTATAACACCTGCATGTGTGTATATATTCTTTTGAATAACTTCCATCTTTCTATCTGATGGATCCTTAAGTGCGGCCGTCTCAGGAGAGGGTAACGCCACTTGTTTGGATAAGCGTGTGAGCGCCTTGTCCACCTTAGGGGGTGTTTCCCAGCGCGCCCTAACCTCTGGCGGGAAAGGGTATAATGCCAATAACTTTTTTGAAATTATCAACTTTTTATCAGGAGCAACCCACGCTTCATCACACACGTCATTTAATTCTTCTGATTCAGGAAAAACTGTTTGTAGTTTTTTCACACCATACATAATACCCTGTTTTACGGTATCTGTAGTATCAGCTAAATGTAACGTCTCCTTCATTGCCAAAATCATATAACGTGTGGCCCTACTGGAAAATACGTTTGAATTTCTACCGTCGTCACTGGAATCAGTGCCCGTGTCTGGGTCTGTGTCGACCGACTGAGGCAAAGGGCGTTTTACAGCCCCTGACGGTGTTTGAGGCGCCTGGACAGGCATTAATTGATTGTCCGGCCGCCTCATGTCCTCAACTGACTGTTTAAGGGAAGATAAACCATCACGTAATTCCACAAATAAAGGCATCCATTCTGGTGTCGACCCCCTGGGGGGTGACATCTGCATATTTGGCAATTGCTCCGCCTCCACACCAATATCGTCCTCATACATGTCGACACCACGTACCGACACACACCGCAAACTCACAGGGAATGCTCTAATGAAGACAGGACCCACTAGCCCTTTTGGGGAGACAGAGGGAGAGTCTGCCAGCACACACCACAAAGCGCTATATATACAAGGGATATCCTTATATTAAGTGCTCCCTTATAGCTGCTTTAATATATATATATATATAGCCATTAATGTGCCCCCCCTCTCTGTTTTACCCTGTTTCTGTAGTGCAGTGCAGGGGAGAGACCTGGGAGCCGTTCTGACCAGCGGAGCTGTGACAGAAAATGGCGCCGTGTGCTGAGGAGATAGGCCCCGCCCCTTTTTCGGCGGGTTCTTCTCCCGCTATTTTTCCAGTCAGGCAGGGGTTAAATATCTCCATATAGCCCCTATGGGCTATATGTGAGGTATTTTTAGCCTTGTATAAGGTTTATATTTGCCTCTCAGAGCGCCCCCCCCCAGCGCTCTGCACCCTCAGTGACTGCCCAGTGAAGTGTGCTGAGAGGAAAATGGCGCACAGCTGCAGTGCTGTGCGCTACCTTATGAAGACTGAGGAGTCTTCAGCCGCCGGTTTCCGGACCTCTCCACGCTTCAGCATCTGCAAGGGGGTCGGCGGCGCGGCTCCGGGACCGGACTCCACGGCTGGGCCTGTGTTCGATCCCTCTGGAGCTAATGGTGTCCAGTAGCCAAGCAGCAAATCCACTCTGCATGCAGGTGAGTTTACTACTTTCCCCCTAAGTCCCACGTTGCAGTGATCCTGTTGCCAGCAGGACTCACTGTAAAGAAAAAAACCTAAACTAAACTTTCTCTAAGCAGCTCTTTAGGAGAGCCACCTAGATTGCACCCTTCTCGTTCGGGCACAAAATCTAACTGGAGTCTGGAGGAGGGTCATAGGGGGAGGAGCCAGTGCACACCACCTGACCTAGTAAAGCTTTACTTTTTTGTGCCCTGTCTCCTGCGGAGCCGCTATCCCCCATGGTCCTTTCAGGAACCCCAGCATCCACTTAGGACGATAGAGAAATTTAAATGTTAATGAACCCCAATTTGAGGTCCAAAACACTCCTGTTTTCAGGAAGTGTAGAAATCGACCTAGTTGAATTTCCGTCGTGGAGCCTTCCTGGCCTCACCCACGCAACATATTTTCACCACATGTGGTGATGACGTTGTGCGGTCACCTCCTTCCTGGCTTTGACCAGGGTAGGTATGACCTCTTATGGAATGCCTTTTCCCCTCAGGATCCGGCATTCAACCGCCATGCCGTCAAACGCAGCCGCGGTAAGTCTTGGAATAGACATGGTACTTGCTGAATCAAGTCCCTTCTTAGCTCCCCAGGCCCTTAGTCCTCTGTGAGCATTTCTTGAAGTTCCGGGTACCAAGTCCCTCTTGGCCAATCCGGAGCCACTAGTATAGTTCATACTCCTCTATGTCTTATAATTCTCAATACCCTGGTTATGAGAAACAGAGGAGGGAACACATACACAGACTGGTACACCCACGGTGTTACCAGAACATCCACAGCTATCGCCTGAAGGTCTCATGACCTGGCGGAATACCTGTCCCGTTTTTTGTTCGGGCGGGACGCCATCATGTCCACCTTTGGTCTTTGCCAACGGTCCACAATCATGTTGAAAAAACTTCCCTATGAAGTTTCCACTCTCCCGGGTGGAGGTCATGCCTGCTGAGGAAGTCTGCTTCCCAGTCGTCCACTCCCGGAAAGAACACTGCTGACAGTGCTATCACATGATTTTCCGCCTAGCGAAAAATCCTTGCAGTTTTCACTGCCCTCCTGCTTCTTGTGCCGCCCTTCTGTTTACGTGGGCGACTGCCGTGATGTTATCCCACTGGATCAATACCGGCTGACCTTGAAGCAGAGGTCTAGCTAAGTTTAGAGCATTATAAATTTGCTCTAAGCTTATTTATGCGGAGAGAATTCTCCAGACTTAATCACACTTCCCTGGAAATTTTTTCCCTGTGTGACTGTTCCCCAGCCTCTCAGGCTGGCCTCCGTGGTCACCGGCATCCAATCCTGAATGCCGAATCTGCGGCCCTCTAGAAGATGAGCACTCTGTAATCACCACAGGAGAGACACCCTTTTCCTTGGATATAGGGTTATCCGCTGATGCATCTGAGGATGCGATCCGGACCATTTGTCCAGCAGATCCCACTGAAGAGTTCTTGCGGGAAATCTGCCGAATGGAATTGCTTCGTAATAAGCCACCATTTTTACCAGGACTCTTGTGCAATGATGCACTGACACTTTTCCTGGTTTTAGGAGGATCCCGATTAGCTCGGATAACTCCCTGGTTTTCTCCACTGGGAGAAACACGTTTTTCTGGACTGTGTCCAGAATCTTCCCTAGGAACAGTAGACGTGTCGTCGGAAAAAGCTGCGATTTTGGAATATTTAGAATCCACTCGTGCTGTCGTAGAACTACTTAAGATAGTGCTACTCCGACCTCCAACTGTTCTCTGGACCTTGCCCTTATCAGGAAAGCGTCCATGTTTCTTTTAAGAAAAATCATCATTCCGGCCATTACCTTGGTAAAGACCCGGGGCGCCGTGGACAATCCAAACGGCAGCGTCTGAACTGATAGTGACAGTTCTGTACCAGGAACCTGAAGTACCCTTGGTGAGAAGGGCAAATTTGGACCTGTAGGTAAACGTCCCTGATATCCAGTGACATCATATCGTCCCCTTCTTCCTGGTTCGCTATCACTGCTCCGAGTGACTCCATCTTGATTTGAACGCTTGTATGTAAGTGTTCAAATATTTCAGATCTCACCGAGCCGGTTGGCTTCAGTACCACAATATAGTGTGGAATACTACCCCCTTCCTTGTTGTAAGAAGGGTACTTTGATTATCACCTGCTGGGAATACAGCCTGTGAATTGTGTGAGGGGGAGACGTCTCGAATTTCCAATGTACACCTGGGATATTACATGTAGGATCCCGGAGTTCCCTTGCGAGTGTTGCTGAAACTCTTGAGATGACCCCCTACCGCACCTGAGTCCGCTTGTACGGCCCCAGCGTTATGCTGCGGACTTGGCAGAAGCCGTGAGGAGCTTCTGTTCCTGGGAATGAGCTGCTTGCTGCAGTCTTCTTCCCTTTCCTCTCCCCCTGGGCAGATATGACTGGCCTTCGCCCGCCTGCCCGTATGGGGACGAAAGGACTGAGACTGAAAAGACTGTGTCCTTTTCTGCCAATATGTGACTCGGGGTAACAAAAGGTGGATTTTTCAGCTGTTGCCATGGCCACCAGGTCCAATGGACCGCCCCTTTATACGGCAATACTTCCATATGCCGTCTGGAATCTGCCTCACCTGACCACTGTCGTGTCTTCGTCTGGCAGATATGTACATCACATTTACTCTTGATGCCAGAATGCAAATATGCCTCTGCGCATCACACATATATAGAAATGCATCCTTAAAATGCTCTATAGACAATAAAATCCTGTCCCTGTCAAGGGTATCAAAATTTTCAGTCAGGAAATCCGACCAAGCCCCCTCAGCGCTGCACATCCAGGCTGAGGCGATTGCTGGTCGTAGTATAACACCAGTATGTGTGTATATACTGTTATGATATTTTCCAGCTTCCTATCAGCTGGCTCCTTGAGGGCGGCCGTATCTGGAAACGGTAACGCCATGTTTTTTTTTATAAGCGTGTGAGCGCCTTGTCCACCCTAAGGTGTGTTTTCCAACTCGCCCTTACTACTGGCGGGAAAAAGGGTATACCGCCCATAACTTTCTGTCGGAGGAACCCCACGTATCATCACACACTTCATTTAATTTATCTGATTCAGGCAAAACTACAAGTAGTTTATTCCCACCCTACAAAATACCCTTATTTGTGGTACTTGTGGTATCAGAAATACGTAACACCTCCTTCATTGCCCTTAACATGTAACTTGTGGCCCTAAAGGAAAAATACGTTTGTTTCTTCACCGTCGACACTGGGGTCAGTGTCCGTGTCAGTGTCTGTCGACCGACTGAGGTAAATGGGCGTTTTTACAAGCCCCTGACGGTGTCTGAGACGCCTGGACCGATACTAATTTGTCCGCCGGCTGTCTCATGTCGTCAACCGGCTTGCAGCGTGTTGACATTATCACGTAATTCCATAAGTAAGCCATCCATTCTGGTGTCGACTCCCTAGAGAGTGACATCACCATTACAGGCAATTTTCTCCGTCTCCTCACCAACATTTTCCTCATACATGTCGACACACACGTACCGACCTACAGCACACACATACAGGGAATGCTCTGATAGAGGACAGGACCCACTAGCCCTTTGGGGAGACAGAGGGAGAGTTTGCCAGCACACACCAAAAGCGCCATAATGTATATAACAACCCTAGAAGGTGTTGTTTCTATATATGGGCTCTTAATATATAATTATATCGCCAATTTATGCCCCCCTTCTCTTTAACCCTGTTTCTGTAGTGCAGGGGAGAGTGGGAGCCTTCCTCACCAGCGGAGCTGGTCAGGAAAATGGCGCTGAGTGCTGAGGAGAATAAGCTCCGCCCCTTTCACGGCGGGCTTTTCTCCCGGTTATTAGGAAAACTGGCCTGGGTTAAATACATACATATAGCCTTAATGGCTATATGTGATGTATTTATTTGCCAAATAGGTATTTATATTGCTGCCCAGGGCGCCCCCAGCAGCGCCCTGCACCCTCCGTGACCGTGTCAGTGAGCCGTGTAGCAACAATGGCGCACAGCTGCAGTGCTGTGCGCTACCTCTCTGAAGACTGTGAAGTCTTCTGCCGCCTGTTTCCGGACCTCCGTTCCGCCGTCTTTCTTCAGCGTCTGTAAGGGGGATCGGCGGCGCGGCTCCGGGACGAACCCCAGGCTGACCTGTGTTCCGACTCCCTCTGGAGCTCAGTGTCCAGTAGCCTAAAACTTCAATCCTCCTGCACGCAGGTGAGTTGCAAGTCTCTCCCCTAAGTCCCTCGTTGCAGTGATCCTGTCGCCAGCAGGAATCACTGATTAGAAACCTAAAAAAAAAAAAAAACTTTACTAAACAGCTCCTTAAGAGAGCCATCCAGTTTGCACCCTTCTCGGACGGGCACAAAAACCTAACTGAGGCTTGGAGGAGGGTCATAGGGGGAGGAGCCAGTACACACCATGTGACCTAAAAAGCTTTTTAGATGTGCCCTGTCTCCTGCGGAGCCCGCTATTCCCCATGGTCCTGACGGAGTCCCCAGCATCCACTAGGACGTTAGAGAAAACGGGTGACCCTCCCGGCCCCCCGGAAGAGCAGGCAAGTCTCCCGATATCCGCGGGTCACCCCCTGCCCGCCGCCCACTTAACGAGTAAAGTGGGCGTTCCGGGCAGGCGATGATGCGATTCTTGATGAATCGCGTCATCGTAACCACGCCCCCTGCTGTATAATTCCGGTAATCGCGGCATTACACAGCGGGGGGCGTGGCTTTAATGACGCGGTCCAGAAGCCATGCCCCGTTTCGCCTCTGGCCCGCCTCCGTACCGCCTCTGGCCCGCCCCCCTGTCACGTCACCTCACTGCCCGCCCCCCCTGCTGAGCCGACGGGCTGCTCTCTCCCGGAGAGAGCAGCCCAGAAGTCGGCAACTATGCCATACAGTGACTGGAGTGTGTGAGTTGATGTGGAGCAATGACGCACAGCTGCAGTGCTGTGCGCTACCTCTGTGAAGCTGAAGGCTTCTGCCGCCTGAGACGTCTTCTTGCTTCTGTTCTTCTGGCTCTGTGAGGAGAACGGCGGCGTGGCTCCGGGGGTGAACCTGTGTTCACCCCCTCTGAAGCTAATGGTGTCCAGTAGCCGAGGAAGCAGATCCTATCAGTTAAGTAGGTCTGCCCCTCTCTCCTCAGTCCCTCGATGCAGGGAGCCTGTTGCCAGCAGTGCTCCCTGTGAAAAAGTAAAAATCCAAACAAAAATGCTTTCTGTAGCAAAGAACTCAAGAGAGCTCCCTGCAGTGCGCCCTTCATCCTCTGGGCACAGTGTAAAACTGAGGTCTGGAGGAGGGACATAGAGGGAGGAGCCAGGGCACACCCAGAATCCAAAGCTTTCTTAAAGTGCCCTATCTCCTGCGGAGCCCGTCTATTCCCCATGGTCCTTATGGAGTGCCCAGCATCCTCTAGGACGTTAGAGAAAGCTAGTAGGAGTGTTAAGACAATCAATAAAGAGCAATTGATTTTTGAAAAAAAGCGAAAGAAACAGGATGTTCATACTATAAGATTTGTAAGTGGTTTCTGCCAAGAATGGCTTCATGTAAAACAAGCCATTCAAAAACACTGGGCAATTCTACATTTGGATCCCATTCTATCTGAAAAACTTGGGACCCAAGTTTCAATGAGCTGGAGGAGATCGAGGAATTTAAAAGACAGGCTGGTCACTAGTCACTTCCAGCAATTCAGCGATAAAACACTTGAGACAATAGGCACACATTCATGCGGCCACTGTAAAGCGTGCAAATTCATCCACAAGACTGATAATATTCAGGACCGCTACAGTAAAAATATTAAATTCAGACATTTCATCAATTGTTCTACAGAAGGGGTGATTTACTGCATTACTTGTGGCTGTGGCAACCGGTATGTAGGAATGACCACACAACCTTTGAAGCAAAGGACACTGGAACATGTAGGATCCATACGTAATGCGACCAAAGATCTAGAAAAAAATAAGATTTTACTTACCGATAAATCTATTTCTCGTAGTCCGTAGTGGATGCTGGGGACTCCGTCAGGACCATGGGGATTAGCGGCTCCGCAGGAGACAGGGCACAAAAATAAAGCTTTAGGATCAGGTGGTGTGCACTGGCTCCTCCCCCTATGACCCTCCTCCAAGCCTCAGTTAGGATACTGTGCCCGGACGAGCGTACACAATAAGGAAGGATTTTGAATCCCGGGTAAGACTCATACCAGCCACACCAATCACACCGTACAACTTGTGATCTGAACCCAGTTAACAGTATGACAACGTAGGAGCCTCTGAACAGACGGCTCACAACAAGAACAACCCGATTTTTTTGTAACAATAACTATGTACAAGTATTGCAGACAATCCGCACTTGGGATGGGCGCCCAGCATCCACTACGGACTACGAGAAATAGATTTATCGGTAAGTAAAATCTTATTTTCTCTAACGTCCTAGTGGATGCTGGGGACTCCGTCAGGACCATGGGGATTATACCAAAGCTCCCAAACGGGCGGGAGAGTGCGGATGACTCTGCAGCACCGAATGAGAGAACTCCAGGTCCTCTTTAGCCAGGGTATCAAATTTGTAGAATTTTACAAACGTGTTCTCCCCCGACCACGTAGCTGCTCGGCAGAGTTGTAATGCCGAGACCCCTCGGGCAGCCGCCCAGGATGAGCCCACCTTCCTTGTGGAATGGGCCTTGACAGATTTAGGCTGTGGCAGGCCTGCCACAGAATGTGCAAGTTGAATTGTGCTACAAATCCAACGAGCAATCGTCTGCTTAGAAGCAGGAGCACCCAGCTTGTTGGGTGCATACAGTATAAACAGCGAGTCAGATTTTCTGACTCCAGCCGTCCTTGAAATATATATTTTCAATGCCCTGACAACGTCCAGCAACTTGGAATCCTCCAAATCGCTAGTAGCCGCAGGCACCACAATAGGCTGGTTCAGGTGAAACGCTGACACCACCTTAGGCAGAAAATGAGGACGCGTCCGCAGTTCTGCCCTGTCCGAATGGAAAATCAGATATGGGCTTTTATACGATAAAGCCGCCAATTCTGACACTCTCCTGGCTGAAGCCAGGGCCAGTAGCATGGTTACTTTCCATGTAAGATATTTCAAATCCGCCGATTTGAGTGGCTCAAACCAATGGGATTTGAGAAAATCCAAAACTACATTAAGGTCCCACGGAGCCACTGGGGGCACAACCGGGGGCTGTATATGTAGTACTCCTTTTACAAAAGTCTGGACTTCAGGAACTGAAGCCAATTCTTTCTGGAAGAAAATCGACAGGGCCGAAATTTGAACCTTAATGGACCCCAACTTGAGGCCCATAGACAATCCTGTTTGCAGGAAATGTAATGTAGGAATCGACCCAATTGAAATTCCTCCGTGGGGGCCTTCCTGGCCTCACACCACGCAACATATTTTCTCCAAATGCGGTGATAATGTTGTGCAGTCACCTCCTTCCTGGCTTTAACCAGTGTAGGAATGACCTCTTCTGGAATGCCTTTTTCCCTTAGAATTCGGCGTTCAACCGCCACGCCGTCAAACGCAGCCGCGGTAAGTCTTGGAATAGACACGGTCCCTGCTGAATCAGGTCCCGT
Organism: Pseudophryne corroboree; assembly: GCF_028390025.1. NCBI lineage: Eukaryota > Metazoa > Chordata > Amphibia > Anura > Myobatrachidae > Pseudophryne > Pseudophryne corroboree. The sequence continues at coordinate 560,313,303 of NC_086445.1, forward strand.
CTTAGAGGTAGAGGCCACGGATTTTCCGTGAGCATCTCCTGAAGTTCCGGGTACCAAGTTCTTCTTGGCCAATCCGGAGCCACGAGTATCATTCTTACTCCCCTTTGCCATATAATTCTCAGTACTTTGGGTATGAGAGGCAGAGGAGGAAACACATACACTGACTGGAACACCCACGGTGTTACCAGAGCGTCCACAGCTATTGCCTGAGGGTCTCTTGACCTGGCGCAATACCTGTCCAGTTTTTTGTTGAGGCGAGACGCCATCATATCCACCTTTGGTTTTTCCCAACGGTTCACAATCATGTGGAAGACTTCTGGATGAAGTCCCCACTCTCCCGGGTGTAGATCGTGTCTGCTGAGGAAGTCTGCTTCCCAGTTGTCCACTCCCGGAATGAACACTGCTGACAGTGCTATCACATGATCTTCCGCCCAGCGAAGAATCCTTGCAGCTTCTGCCATTGCTCTCCTGCTTCTTGTGCCGCCCTGTCTGTTTACGTGGGCGACTGCCGTGATGTTGTCCCACTGACCCTGAAGCAGGGGTTTTGCCAGGCTTAGAGCATTGTAAATCGCTCTTAGCTCCAGTATATTTATGTGAAGAGACATCTCCAGGCTTGACCATACTCCCTGGAAGTTTCTTCCCTGTGTGACCGCTCCCCAGCCTCTCAGACTGGCATCCGTGGTCACCAGGACCCAGTCCTGTATGCCGAATCTGCGGCCTTCTAACAGATGAGCACTCTGCAACCACCACAGAAGAGACACCCTTGTCCGTGGCGATAAGGTTATCCGCTGATGCATCTGCAGATGCGATCCGGACCATTTGTCCAGCAGATCCCACTGAAAAGTTTGTGCGTGGAATCTGCCGAATGGGATTGCTTCGTAAGAAGCCACCATCTTTCCCAGGACTCTTGTGCATTGATGCACAGACACTTTTCCTGGTTTTAGGAGGTTCCTGACAAGTTCGGATAACTCCTTGGCTTTCTCCTCCGGAAGAAACACCTTTTTCTGAACCGTGTCCAGAATCATTCCCAGGAACAGCAGACGTGTTGTCGGGGTCAACTGAGATTTTGGAAAATTCAGAATCCACCCGTGTTGTTGCAGCACTACTTGGGTTAGTGCTACTCCGTCCTCCAGCTGTTCTCTGGACCTTGCCCTTATCAGGAGATCGTCCAAGTAAGGGATAATTAATACGCCTCTTCTTCGCAGAAGAATCATCATTTTGGCCATTACCTTGGTAAAGACCCGAGGTGCCGTGGACAATCCAAACGGCAGCGTCTGAAACTGATAATGACAGTTTTGCACCACGAACCTGAGGTACCCTTGATGTGAAGGGCAAATTGGGACATGCAGGTAAGCATCTTTTATGTCCAGGGACACCATAAAGTCCCCTTCTTCCAGATTCGCTATCACTGCTCTGAGTGATTCCATCTTGAACTTGAATTTTTGTATGTACAGGTTCAAAGATTTCAGATTTAGAATAGGTCTTACCGAGCCGTCCGGCTTCGGTACCACAATATAGCGTGGAGTAATACCCCTTTTCCTGTTGTAGGAGGGGTACCTTGACTATCACCTGCTGAGAAAACAGCTTGTGAATGGCTTCCAATACCGTCGCCCTGTCTGAGGGAGACGTTGGCAAAGCAGACTTTAGGAACCGGCGAGGGGGAGACTTCTCGAATTCCAACCTGTAACCCTGAGATACTACCTGCAGGATCCAGGGGTCCACCTGTGAGCAAGCCCACTGCGCGCTGAAATTCTTGAGTCGACCCCCCACCGTTCCTGAGTCCGCTTGTAAAGCCCCAGCGTCATGCTGAGGGCTTTGCAGAACCCGCGGAGGGCTTCTGTTCCTGGGAAGGAGCTGCTTGCTGCCCTCTCTTACCCTTTCCTCTGCCTCAGGGCAGATATGACTGTCCTTTTGCCCGCTTCTTATAGGACCGAAAGGACTGCGGCTGAAAAGACGGTGTCTTTTTCTGTTGGGAGGGGGTCTGAGGTAAAAAAGTGGATTTCCCGGCAGTTGCCGTGGCCACCAAATCCGATAGACCGACGCCAAATAATTCCTCCCCTTTATACGGCAATACTTCCATATGCCGTTTGGAATCCGCATCACCTGACCACTGTCGTGTCCATAAACTTCTTCTGGCAGATATGGACATCGCACTTACTCTCGATGCCAGAGTGCAAATATCCCTCTGAGCATCTCGCATATAAAGAAAAGCATCCTTTAATTGCTCTAAAGTCTGTAAAATACTGTCCCTATCCAGGGTATCAATATTTTCAGTCAGGGAATCCGACCAGACCACCCCAGCACTGCACAACCAGGCTGAGGCGATGGCTGGTCGCAGTATAACACCAGTATGTGTGTATATACTTTTTAGGGTAGTTTCCAGCCTCCTATCAGCTGGATCCTTGAGGGCGGCCGTATCAGGAGACGGTAACGCCACTTGTTTTGATAAGCGTGTGAGCGCCTTATCCACCTTAGGGGGTGTTTCCCAGCGCGCCCTAACCTCTGGCGGGAAAGGGTATAATGCCAATAACTTTTTTGAAATTAGCACTTTTCTATCTGGGTTAACCCACGCTTCATCACATACATCATTCAATTCCTCTGATTCAGGAAAAACTACAGGTAGTTTTTTCACCCCCCACATAATACCCCTTTTTGTGGTACTTGTAGTATCAGAGATATGCAAAGCCTCCTTCATTGCCGTGATCATATAACGTGTGGCCCTACTGGAAAATACGTTTGTTTCTTCACCGTCGACACTAGATTCAGTGTCCGTGTCTGTGTCGACCGACTGAGGTAAAGGGCGTTTTACAGCCCCTGACGGTGTCTGAGACGCCTGGGCAGGTACTAACTGGTTTTCCGGCCGTCTCATGTCGTCAACTGATTTTTGTAATGTGCTGACATTATCACGTAATTCCATAAACAAAGCCATCCATTCCGGTGTCGACTCCCTGGGGGGTGACATCACCATTACCGGCAATTGCTCTGCCTCCACACCAACATCGTCCTCATACATGTCGACACACACGTACCGACACACAGGGAATGCTCTATTGAAGACAGGACCCCACTAGCCCTTTGGGGAGACAGAGGGAGAGTTTGCCAGCACACACCCAAGCGCTATAATATATATGGGAACAACCCTATATAAGTGTTGTATCCTTATAGCAGCTTAAATATAGTAATATCGCCAAAAAAAAGTGCCCCCCCTCTCTATTTTACCCTGTTTCTGTAGTGCAGTGCAGGGGAGAGTCCTGGGAGCCTTCCTCACAGCGGAGCTGAGCAGGAAAATGGCGCTGTGTGCTGAGGAGAATAAGCCCCGCCCCCTATTTCGGCGGGCTCTTCTCCGGAGTTTGTGAGATCTGGCAGGGGTTAAATACATCCATATAGCCTCAAGGGCTATATGTGATGTATTTTTTAGCCATAAAAAGGTATTATACATTGCTGCCCAGGGCGCCCCCCCCAGTGCCCTGCACCCTCCGTGACCGCTGTGTGAAGTGTGCTGACAACAATGGCGCACAGCTGCAGTGCTGTGCGCTACCTCAGGAAGACTGAAAAGTCTTCTGCCGCCTGCTTCTGGACCTCTTCCATCTTCGGCATCTGCAAGGGGGGTCGGCGGCGCGGCTCCGGGACCGGACTCCATGGCTGGGCCTGTGTTCGATCCCTCTGGAGCTAATAGTGTCCAGTAGCCTAAGAAGCCAATCCATCCTGCACGCAGGTGAGTTGACTTCTCTCCCCTAAGTCCCTCGATGCAGTGAGCCTGTTGCCAGCAGGACTCACTGAAAATAAAAAACCTAAAAACTTTTTCTAAGCAGCTCTTTAGGAGAGCCACCTAGATTGCACCCTGCTCGGACGGGCACAAAAACCTAACTGAGGCTTGGAGGAGGGTCATAGGGGGAGGAGCCAGTGCACACCACCTGATCCTAAAGCTTTATTTTTGTGCCCTGTCTCCTGCGGAGCCGCTAATCCCCATGGTCCTGACGGAGTCCCCAGCATCCACTAGGACGTTAGAGAAATGATGAAACTCACCTCTGTGGCATGACGCTTCTTATTCAACCATGCAGGGCGGTGGGACGAACTCAAAGTCTGTGGTCTAGATAAAGTCCAAATGGGAATACGAGGAGGAGATTGGACCAATACCTTGTTACGCAAAGAATGTGAATGGACTTTTAAAGTGGACTCATTGAATCCAGGAGGACTTAACGAAACCATGAACTTTGGAGCATTTCTTCCAATCTAAATTAGTCTATATCCTATTTCAGATACTCACTATATAGGCTAGAACTTCATCTAACTTTATACATGCACCGCATTCTGGTTACACTTTACATATAGATTCATTTTTTCATTCTATTTCACTTTTATATCACATCACATTTTATAATTTTTATTAATTTTTTTCACTTTTACTTTTTCTTTATCAACACAAATAAATATACATTTTTTGTTATGTATGTATCCATAGCTTTTCTATTTTCTTCTCACTTATTACTGTATCTTTGCACTGGTAATTCAACATATTACAGTCACATCATCAACTATTACCTACACACATCTTCTGCACACATTTCACATTGACTGCCTGTTAACAGTCACCATAGTATACATATTGGTATGTTAACGTATTACAAATCTTATCACGCATATGACAGGGGGTTATCACTTGTTTCATATCATATTGAGGGGTCTATTCATGCAGCAGAGAAAAGCCCTGTTTTGCGTTAAACAGGGCTTTTCTCTGCTTACCGCAATTCACAGAGCGGGTTACCGCGGAGAACGTTATTACTTCTCCAGCGGTATCCCTGCTCTGTGCTGGAATCGCAGTACCATACACTTGTATGGTATCTGCAATTCATGTAGAAGCGGAAAGCTCAGCTTTCCGCTTCTCTTCTCTGTGCCGCTTCGCCACCTGAGGATGGCGTAGTATCTACCTGCCTGACGCTAAGCCTGTTCTTTCCCCTGCTTCGGTACTAGTCGCTCCGTCCCGCAAGCCCCGCCCCTTTTACCCAGCTCGCACTGCTTCCGGCTTGTGAGGAATCTCCTTAGCAACCACTTGACGGGCAGCTCGCCAAGCATGAGGTGCGCATGCGCCAGAGGCAGATCGGCGTAGTAGGCACGGCAGAAGCAGAGAAGAGGACATCGTGGATGGCCAGTTTAGCACTACGTGACAGAGTTCAGGAAGAGATTAATGAATTGCGGTAAAGATAAGTTAAAAACCCGCACATACGAATGCGATGCTTGGTGATAAGTTAGACCAAAACATTGCATTTGTACATGAATAGACCCCTTAATGTTATGGTCTAATAATTGTTACACACAGATCTTTTCTGTATGACATACACACTTCATTGTCTTTCTTTCTATACTTTCACATACCTACATGTTTTCTTCTCTTGCTCGTCTCAATTTTATGCACATTTCATATGATCATGTTACACATCCATACATACAATTTCTTTTTTACACTAAATTTGACTAACATGTACCACATTAATTAACCTTAATATGGTTAATATTTTTCTTTAGCACACATATAGTAACCAATGAATTAACATCTTTAGCAACAATGTTAGTTATATCCCTAGTTTTATTTTCCTTTTGTGCTGTCCATCAGCAATAATAATCAATAGTTTGAATATTATTATCTGTTAATTAACATCTTTAAGCAACAACGCTAATGATATCCTTGGGCTCGTCTCCCCTATGTGATATTTATCATTAATGATAGAGGTCATTACGTATGAATACTATTCATCTTGTATGTATCTCACGTAATTGTGAGTTTCTTTTCCTCTATACAAACCTTGTATTCCCTTATGTAAATATGTATATACCTCCTCTTTCTTATATTCAGGTGTCTAATATATATATATATATATATATATATATATATATATATATTTTAAAATTATTATTTTTAATTTTTATTTTGTAGCAATTTTTAAGGCACTAGTGCAGAGGTTCCCAAACTGTGTGCCGCGGCACCCTGGGGTGCCTCGGGACACTTGCAGGGGTGCCCTGGGTTGGTGGTCCAGGACCAATTCAAATTATTCATGGTCAATATAATAGGCAAAACCAGTGCTGGTGGTTGCCAGTCATAAAATATGTGGCCAAACAGAAGCAAATCTTGTCCCTCACCACACAACTGACCCTAAGGATGACATATAAACGCGATCTACTTAATGTAATATTTCTTTCTGAATTTCTGAATAAGACATTTTTGGCCATGGGGTGCCGTGAAAAAAATTCTGATATTCTAGGGCGCCGTGATTCAAAAAAGTTTGGAAACCACTGGACTAGTGCAATATATTTCACAACTACTCCTAGATTAAAGCTCATCATTTAGCTTCAACCAAATACAGGCACAGCGTGATTAACAACCCTGCTCCGCTGTGATTATTAAGCTGGGAGAGCCGTGATTGGTGGCCTCCCAGATATAGTTGAGCTCCGTATGCCTACTGCTCACGCTACTCGTGAACAAGCTCCAGTGAAACGTATGTCGGGTGATGTGAACTCGGTCATGGAGGGCACGTCCACGTGACTGGCAGGAAACCGGCAGGACGCATTAGGCGATCCACAGAGTCACATACCGCGTGCATGTTAGCGGCCAGCGGCAGACCATAAGCAGGGATACACAAAGGGAAACTAAGTATCTTTATCTTTATTTTTCTTTCAGCAATTTGCTATAAATTATCACTTAGAAGTTAATATTACCCTTATTCCCTGGCTATGTTCAGCTCTATGTATTGTGTTACCAGACACGCCGGCTCCTTAGTAAGTACATGGTAATCACTAACTTTTGGTGCTTCAGCTGTTACAGTGATCAATTTTCTTCAAGCTGCTTTATACTATTTCAGCACAGCTCACTTTAGATACAAGTCAATGTATCATTATATTTATTTGTATGTGTCCAGTTTTAAGTACTAATGTGCATCATTAATTGCTACAAATTTATATCTGTAACCCTTTTTGTAAACACAGTGTAATCCATCCCAGCCTGACAGTGGCTCTTCGAGGATTTTTTGAAAACTATATGTGATTGTCCATCTTTCTTTCCCTATTCTTTATATATGACTGAATCGCACTTTTCGGATTAGCACTGAGACGTACTACTAGCGCTGTGTCATTGTGCACATCAGGGGTGTCTCTTTGCTACCATAAGTGCTGACTAGTCTGCTATTCTTCCTTCTGGCTGTATAATTGTACTCTCCCCTCTCTCATTCCCCATCCTATACCAATCCTGTCGGCATGATGGGAGAACAGCAGAAGGGTTAGTTGTTACAGTTTCAGCTTTTTTAATTTATATGGTTACATTCCCATTGTGGTTTCTTTGATTAGCAATTGTGACAGTCTCAGTTTTTTCAATGGTTTGTTCATACCCCTAATAGGGAGATTTGACCAATAACAGGGACACTACCGTCTTATATCTCAAAACTGGCATTTTTCAAGTCCACTAATACAAATGCTCTTTAGTCAAAACCCGCACTGACCATATGATTTAAACCCTTGTATATCCCTAACTTTGGGCTACAAATTGGTGAAATGATGGTCATATTAGTAACCATATAAGGGCATTACTGTAATCAGAGAAGTGAGGACTACGCAAAAAAAAAAACATTTTTATACTATTTCCTTTACAACAGCGACACCTTGAATCCATGGTTATATGTAACCTACTACCATACCATACTGTATATGCCCAATCTCGTCTGATCTTGAAAGCAATACAGTGTTGGGCCCGGTTAGTACTCAATTGGGAGACCACCAGGGAATGCCAGGTGTTGTAGGTTATCTTTTGTACCACACTAGCAAAAGGTTGATCCTGTATGAACTTGGATATATGTTAAGCATACATGTAATTAATGGATAACGATTTCATCAATAAATTCACAGATATATTTTTCTGTGGTTCGCGACTAATTTAGCTATTTAATTATTTTTTTGACTGTGTGTTTATATTAAAAATCTTTTTGTTAAAAGTTATGTTTCAATTCACTCATTATCATGTTACGACTCAGATTAAATTGTTTATTATTAAAATGTGTTTCTGAGATTGAGTGCTCCCAACAACGGTTACTTCTTTTTTCTTTACCCCCATATTCAATTATGTCTATTGACATATGGGAGCACCACTGACAATCACTATCGGATCTATCCAAAAGGGTGTGCACCATTGGTAGACAGTGATAAATGTTACATTAAATTCTACTGTCGGTTTTCTCAGAAACTTGATTCAATAACGTATGATTTTCTCAATACTACTCAGTCCTGTGCGGTACCCCCATTCCATTTTTCCCTATACTATCGTTTGAGCCAGAGTTTTAACTGTATAAAGTATAAGAAAAATACAAAGAATAAGTTAGATATAATAAGATTTTACTCACCGGTAAATCTATTTCTCGTAGTCCGTAGTGGATGCTGGGACTCCGTAAGGACCATGGGGATTAGCGGCTCCGCAGGAGACTGGGCACAACTAAAGAAAGCTTTAGGACTACCTGGTGTGCACTGGCTCCTCCCACTAAGACCCTCCTCCAGACCTCAGTTAGGATACTGTGCCCGGAAGAGCTGACACAAATAGGAAGGATTTTGAATCCCGGGTAAGACTCATACCAGCCACACCAATCACACCGTATAACTCGTGATACTATACCCAGTTAACAGTATGAAATATAACTGAGCCTCTCAAGAGATGGCTCAACAATAACCCTTTAGTTAGGCAATAACTATAAACAAGTATTGCAGACAATCCGCACTTGGGATGGGCGCCCAGCATCCACTACGGACTACGAGAAATAGATTTACCGGTGAGTAAAATCTTATTTTCTCTGACGTCCTAAGTGGATGCTGGGACTCCGTAAGGACCATGGGGATTATACCAAAGCTCCCAAACGGGCGGGAGAGTGCGGATGACTCTGCAGCACCGAATGAGCAAACTCTAGGTCCGCCTCAGCCAGGGTATCAAACTTGTAGACTGTTGCAAAAATGTTTGAACCCGACCAAGTAACAGCTCGGCAAAGTTGTAAAGCCGAGACCCCTCGGGCAGCCGCCCAAGAAGAGCCCACTTTCCTCGTGGAATGGGCTTTTACAGATTTAGGGTGCGGCAGTCCAGCCGCAGCATGTGCAAGTTGAATCGTGCTACAGATCCAGCGAGCAATAGTCTGCTTAGAAGCAGGAGCACCCAGCTTGTTGGGTGCATACAGGATAAATAGCGAGTCAGTTTTCCTGACTCCAGCCGTCCTGGAAACATATACTTTTCAGGGCCCTGACTACGTCCAGTAACTTGGAATCCTCCAAGTCCCAAGTAGCCGCAGGCACCACAATAGGTTGGTTCACATGAAAAACTGATACCACCTTAGGAAGGAATTGGGAACGAGTCCTCAATTCCGCCTTATCCATATAAAATACAGATAAGGGCTTTTGTATGACAAAACCGCCAATTCTGATACACGCCTGGCCGACGCCACGGCCCACAGCATGACCACTTTCCACGTGAGGTATTGTAGCTCCACGGATTTAAGTGGCTCAACTCAATGCGACTTCAGGAAATCCAACACCACGTTGAGATCCCACGGTGCCACTTGAGGCACAAACGGGGGCTGACTATGCAGCACTCCCTTAACAAAAGTCCGAACTTCAGGCAGTGAAGCCAGTTCTATTTTGGAAGAAAATCGATAGAGCCGAAATCTGGACCTTCATGGAACCCAATTTTAGGCCCATAGTCACCTCTGACTGTAGGAAGTGCAGAAATCGACCTAGCTGAAATTTCTCCTTTGGGGCCTTCCTGGCCTCACAGCACGCAACATATTTCCACCATATGCGGTGATAATGGTTTGCGTTCACTTCTTTCCTAGCTTTAAATAGCGTAGGGATAACTTCCTCCGGAATGCCCTTTTCCTTCAGGATCCGGCGTTCAACCGCCATGCCGTCAAACGCAGCCGCGGTACGTCTTGGAACAGACAGGCCCCCTGCTGCAGCAGGTCCTGTCTGAGCGGCAGAGGCCATGGGTCCTCTGAGATAATTTCTTGGAGTTCTGGTTACCAAGCTCTTCTTGGCCAACCCGGAACAATGAGTATAGTTCTTACTCCTCTCCTTCTTATTATTCTCATTACCCTGGGTAAGAGAGGCAGAGAAGGGAACACATACACCGACTGGTACACCCACGGTGTTACCAGAGCGTCCACAGCTATCGCCTGAGGGTCCCTTGACCTGGCGCAATATCTTTGTAGCTTTTTGTTGAGGTGGGACGCCATCATGTCCACCTGTGGCCTTTCCCAACGGTGTACAATCATTTGGAAAACTTCTGGATGAAGTCCCCACTCTCCCGGGTGGAGGTCGTGTCTTCTGAGAAAGTATGCTTCTCAGTTGTCCACTCCGGGAATGAACACTGCTGACAGTGCAACACATGATTTTCCGCCCATCGGAGAATCCTTGTGGCTTCTGCCATCGCCATCCTGCTTCTTGTGCCGCCCTGTCGGTTTACATGAGCGACCGCCGTGATGTTGTCTGACTGGATCAGCACCGGCCGGTGTTGAAGCTGGGGTCTAGCCTGACTTAGGGCATTGTAAATGGCCCTTAGTTCCAGAATATTTATGTGTAGGGAAGTCTCCTGACTTTTCCATAGCCTTGGAAGTTTCTTCCCTGTGGACTGCCCCCCAGCCTCGAAGGCTGGCATCCGTGGTCACCAGGACCCAGTCCTGTATGCCCGAATCTGCGGCCCCCTAGAAGATGAGCACTCTGCAGCCACCACAACAGCGACACCCTGGCCCTTGGAGACAGCGTTATCCGCCGATGCATCTGAAGATGCGACCCGGACCACTTGTCCAACAGATCCCACTGGAAAATCCTTGCATGGGACCTGGCGAATGGAATTTCTTCGTAAGAAGCTACCATCCTTCCCAGGGCTCGCGTGCATTGATGCACCGACACCTGTATACGTATTAGGAGGTCTCTGTCTAGAGACGACAACTCCTTGGACTTCTCCTCCGGGAGAAACCCTTTTTATCCTGTTCTGTGTCCAGAACCATACCCAGGAACAGTAGACGCGTCGTAGGAACCAGCTGCGACTTTGGAATATTCAGAATCCAGCCGTGCTGTTGTAGCACTTCCCGAGATAGTGCTACTCCGCCGAACAACTGCTCCCTGGACCTCGCCTTTATAAGGAGATCGTCCAAGTACGGGATAATTATTTCGGCCATTACCTTGGTAAATACCTCGGTGCCGGGGACAGACCAACGCAACGTCTGGAATTGGTAATGACAATCCTGTACCACAATTTTGAGGTACTCCTGGTGAAGAGAGTAAATAGGGACATGCAGGTAAGCATCCTTGATGTCCAGTGATACCATGAAATTCTCCAGGCTTGCAATAATCGCCCTGAGCGATTCCATTTTGAACTTGAACCTTCGTATATAAGTGTTCAAGGCTTTCAATTTTAGAATGGGTCTCACCGAACCGTCTGGTTTCGGTACCACAACATTTTGGAATAGTAACCCCGGCCTTGTTGAAGGAGGGGTACCTTGATTTCACCTGCTGGAAGTACAGCTTGTGAATTGCCGCCAGTACTACCTTTCTCCGAGGGCAGCAGGCAAGGCTGATGTGAGGTAACGGCGAGGGGGAGTCGCCTCGAACTCCAGCCTGTATCCCTGTGATACTATTTGCAGAACCTAGGGATCCACCTGTGGGCAAGCCCACTGGTCCCTGAAATTCCCGAGACGCGCCCCCTACCGCACCTGTCTCCACCTGTGGAGCCCCAACGTCATGCGGTGGACTCAGAGGAAGCGGGGGAAGATTTTTGATCCTGGGAACTGGCTGCTGGTGCAGCTTTTTCCTTCTTCCCTTGTCTCTGTGCAGAAAGGAAGCTTGCTTTTCTGAAGCCGAAAGGACTGTACCTGAAAATACAGTGCTTTCTTAGGCTGTGAGGAAACCTGAGGTAACATTTTTTCTTCCCAGCTGTTGCTGTGGATACGAGGTCCCAGAGACCATCCCCAAACAATTCCTCACCCTTATAAGGCAGAATCTCCATGTGCCTTTTATAGGCAGCATCACCTGTCCACTGCCGGGTTTCTAATACCCTCCTGGCAGAATGGACATTGCACCCCTTTTATGTGGTACTTGGGTTCATGTCAGAAATGCGTAACACATTTTTCATTGCCGAGATCATGTAACGGATGTTCCTAGTGGATTGTGTATATGTCTCAACCTCGTCGACACTGGAGTCAGACTCCGTGTCGACATCTGTGTCTGCCATCTGAGGTAACGGGCGCTTTTTTGAGCCCCTGATGGCCTTTGAGACACCTGGGCAGGCGCGGGCTGAGAAGCCGGCTGTCCCACAGCTGTTTTACGTCATCCAGCCTTCTATGTAAGGAGTTGACATTGTCGGTTAATACCTTCCACCTATCCATCCACTCTGGTGTCGGCCCCACAGGGGGCGGCATCCCATTTATCGGCCTCTGCTCCACCTCCACGTAACCTTCCTCATCCCACATGTCGACACAGCCGTACCGACACACAGCACACACACAGGGAATGCTCTGACTGAGGACAGGACCCCACAAAGTCCTTTGGAGAGACAGAGAGAGAGTATGCCAGCACACACCAGAGCACTATATAATGCAGGGATTAACACTATAACTGAGTGATTTTTCCCCCAATAGCTGCTTGTATAAACAATATTGCGCCTAAATTTAGTGCCCCCCTCTCTTTTTAACCCTTTGAGCCTGAAAACTACAGGGGAGAGCCTGGGGAGCTGTCTTCCAGCTGCACTGTGAAGAGAAAATGGCGCCAGTGTGCTGAGGGAGATCGCTCCGCCCCTTTTTCACGGACTTTTCTCCCGCTTTTTTATGGATTCTGGCAGGGGTATTTATCACATATATAGCCTCTGGGGCTATATATTGTGATGATTTTGCCAGGCAAGGTGTTTATATTGCTGCTCAGGGCGCCCCCCCCCCAGCGCCCTGCACCCATCAGTGACCGGAGTGTGAGGTGTGCATGAGGAGCAATGGCGCACAGCTGCAGTGCTGTGCGCTACCTTGGTGAAGACTGAAGTCTTCTGCCGCCGATTTTCCGGAACACTTCTTGCTTCTGGCTCTGTAAGGGGGCCGACGGCGCGGCTCCGGGACCGAACATCAATGGCCGGTTCCATGCGGTCGATCCCTCTGGAGCTAATGGTGTCCAGTAGCCTAAGAAGCCCAAGCTACCACTAGTTAGGTAGGTTCGCTTCTTCTCCCCTTAGTCCCTCGCTGCAGTGAGTCTGTTGCCAGCAGATCTCACTGTAAAATAAAAAACCTAAAATATACTTTCTTTCTAGGAGCTCAGGAGAGCCCCTAGTGTGCATCCAGCTCAGCCGAGCACAAGAATCTAACTGAGGTCTGGAGGAGGGTCTTAGTGGGAGGAGCCAGTGCACACCAGGTAGTCCTAAAGCTTTCTTTAGTTGTGCCCAGTCTCCTGCGGAGCCGCTAATCCATACTTGCCTACTTTTGAAAACTAAAAATCAGGGAGATTACAGTAGCATGTGCCGTGCAAAGCGCGGCGTGCCACCATGGGGGCGTGTCAAACACTACCCAAAGGGCTTGTCTAGTTGAACAAATAGGCGTGTATATGCTTAAATGCTTGTTGTTGCAAGATATTTCTATATAACATTAGTAACAATATATTTTGGGAAGTTTTGCAAGTATTGATACTAACATTACTGCCTGAAATACAGGGTTTCTTATTTGCAATATGTTTTCGCTGTGATATTTCTTTTCTTCTCACTCAGCACAATATGCATGGTAAATGTGATGCCTACTGTATGCAATAAATTCCAAATGCAAGTTGACCGTGTGTGAAGTCATCCCTAAACATATAAGTAAATGATTATTTTGGTGTTGTAGATTTTATTTTTATTGGGAACACTGGATTGTCTGCATCTTGTAGGCACGACCTATATTTATTGGATGTGCTATTTTCCATTCCATTGCAGCATTAACCAAATCATTACAGATACCAGCTGCTCTAATTAAACAAATGTGTTTAACTACAGAAAATAAGAATTTACTTACCGATAATTCTATTTCTCGTAGTCCGTAGTGGATGCTGGGGACTCCGTCAGGACCATGGGGTTTAGCGGCTCCGCAGGAGACAGGGCACAATAATAAAAGCTTTAGGATCAGGTGGTGTGCACTGGCTCCTCCCCCCATGACCCTCCTCCAAGCCTCAGTTAGGATACTGTGCCCGGACGAGCGTGCATAATAAGGAAGGATATTGAATCCCGGGTAAGACTCATACCAGCCACACCAATCACACCGTACAACCTGTGATCTGAACCCAGTTAACAGTATGATAACAACGAAGGAGCCTCTGAAAAGATGGCTCACAACAAGAATAACCCGATTTTTGTAACAATAACTATGTACAAGTATTGCAGACAATCCGCACTTGGGATGGGCGCCCAGCATCCACTACGGACTACGAGAAATAGAATTATCGGTAAGTAAATTCTTATTTTCTCTAACGTCCTAAGTGGATGCTGGGGACTCCGTCAGGACCATGGGGATTATACCAAAGCTCCCAAACGGGCGGGAGAGTGCGGATGACTCTGCAGCACCGAATGAGAGAACTCCAGGTCCTCCTCAGTCAGGGTGTGCCCCTGACCAAGTAGCAGCTCGGCAAAGTTGTAAAGCCGAGACCCCTCGGGCAGCCGCCCAAGATGAGCCCACTTCCTTGTGGAATGGGCTTTTACTGATTTTGGCTGTGGCAAGCCCGCCACAGAATGTGCAAGCTGAATTGTACTACAAATCCAGCGAGCAATCGTCTGCTTAGAAGCAGGAACACCCATCTTGTTGGGTGCACACAGGCTAAACAGCGAGTCAGATTTTCTGACTCCAGTCGTCCTGGAAACATATATTTTCAGGGCCCTGACAACGTCAAGTAACTTGGAGTCCTCCAAGTCCCTAGTAGCCGCAGGTACCACAATAGGTTGGTTCATGTGAAAAACAGAAAACACCTTAAGGAGAAATTGAGGACGAGTCCTCAATTCTGCCCTGTCAGAATGAAAAATTAAGTAAGGGCTTTTATATGATAAAGCCGCCCATTCTGACACACGCCTGGCTGAAGCCAGGGCTAATAGAATCTTCACCTTCCATGTGAAATATTTTAATTCCACAGTGGTGAGTGGATCAAACCAATGTGACTTTAGGAAACTCAAAACAACATTGAGATCCCAAGGTGCCACTGGGGGCCCAAAAGGAGGCTGTATATGCAGTACCCCTTTTACAAACGTCTGAACTTCAGGCACTGAAGCCAGTTCTTTCTGGAAGAAATTCGACAGGGTCGAAATTTGAACCTTAATGGACCCTAATTTTAGGCCCATAGACAGTCCTGTTTTCAGGAAATGTAGGACACGACCCAGTTGGGATTCCTCTGTAGGGACCTTCTTGGCCTCACACCACGCAACATATTTTCGCCAAATGCGGTGAAAATGTTTTTCGGTTACATCCTTCCTGGCTTCGACCAGGGTAGGGATGACTTCATCTGGAATGCCCTTTCAGGATCCGGCGTTCAACTACCATGCCGTCAAACGCAGCCGCGGTAAGTCTTGGAACAGACAAGGCCCCTGCTGGAGCAGGTCCTCTCTTAAAGGTAGAGGCCACGGTTCTTCCGTGAGCATCTCTTGAAGTTCCGGGTACCAAGTCCTTCTTGACCCATCCGGAACCACGAGTATCGTTCTTACTCATCTCCTTCTTATGATTCTCAGTACTTTTGGTATGAGATGCATAGGAGGGAACACATACCCTGACTGGTACACCCACAGTGTTACCAGAGCGTCCACCGCTATTGCCTGAGGGTCCCTTGACCTGGCGCAATATCTGTCTAGTTTTTTGTTCAGGCGGGACGCCATCATGTCCACCTTTGGTTTTTCCCAACGGTTTACAATCATGTGGAAGACTTCCCGCTGAAGTCCCCACTCTCCCGGGTGGAGGTTATGCCTGCTGAGGAAGTCTGCTTCCCAGTTTTCCACTCCCGGAATTAACACTGCTGAGAGTGTTATCACATGATTTTTCGCCCAGCGAAGAATCCTTGCAGTTTCTGCCATTTCCCTCCTGCTTCATGTGCCGCCCTGTCTGTTTACGTGGGCGACTGCCGTGATGTTGTCCCACTGGATCAATACCGGCTGACCTTGAAGCAGAGGTCTTGCTAAGCCTAGAGCCTTGTAAATTGCCCTTAGCTCCAGTATATTTATGTGGAGAGAAGTCTCCAGACTTGATCATACTCCCTGGAAATTTTTTCCTTGTGTGACTGCTCCCCAGCCACTCAGGCTGGCATCCGTGGTCACCAGGACCCAGTCCTGAATGTCGAATCTGCGGCCCTTTCATAGATGAGCACTCTGCAGCCACCGCAGAAGAAAACACCCTTGTCCTTGGAGACAGGGTTATCCGCTGATGCATCTGAAGATGCGATCCGGACCATTTTCCCAGCAGATTCCACTGAAAGGTTCTTGCGTGAAATCTACCGAATGGGATCGCTTTGTAAGAAACCACCATTTTTCACAGGACCCTTGTGCAATGATGCACTGATACTTTTCCTGGTTTTAGGAGGTTCCTGACTAGCTCGGATAACTCCCTGGCCTTCTTCTCCGGGAGAAAACATCCTTTTCTGGACTGTGTCCAGAATCATTCCTAGGAACATTAGACGTGTCGTCGGAAAAAGCTGCGATTTTGGAATATTTAGAATCCACTCGTGCTGTCGTAGAACTACTTGAGAGAGTGCTACTCCGACCGCCAACTGTTCTCTGGACCTTGCCCTTATCAGGAAAGTGTCCATATTTCTTTTAGGAAGAATCATCATTTCGGCCATTACCATGGTAAAGACCCGGGGTGCCGTGGACAATCCAAACGGCAGCGTCTGAACTGATAGTGACAGTTCTGTACCACGAACCTGAGATACCCTTGGTGAGAAGGGCAAAATTTGGACATGTAGGTAAGCGTCCCTGATATCCAGTGACACCATATCGTCCTGGTTCGCTATCACTGCTCTGAGTGACTCCATCTTGATTTGAACCCTTGTATGTAATTGTTCAAATCTTTTAGATCTCACCGAGCCGTTTGGCTTCAGTACCACAATATAGTGTGGAATAATACCCCTTCCCTTGTTGTAGGAGGGGTACTTTGATTATCACCTGCTGGGAATACAGCCTGTGAATTTTTTCCCAATACTGCCTCCCTGTCGGAGGGAGACGTTGGTAAAGCAGACTTCAGGAACTTGTGAGGGGAAGACGTCTCGAATTTCCAATGTACACCTGGGATACTACGTGTAGGATCCAGGAGTCCACTTGCGAGTGAGCCCACTGCGTGCTGAAACTCTTGAGATGACCCCCCACCGCACCTGAGTCCGCTTGTATGGCCCCAGCGTCATGCTGCGGACTTGGCAGAAGCTGTGGAGGACTTCTGTTCCTGTGGAATGGGCTGCCTGCTGCAGTCTTCTTCCCTTTCCTCTAACCCTGGGCAGATATGACTGGCCTTTTGCCCGCCTGCCTTTATGGGTATGAAAGGACTGAGACTGAAAAGACTGTATCCTTTTCTGCTGAGATGTGACTTGGGGTAACAAAAGTGGATTTTCCAGCTGTTGCCATGGCCACCAGGTCCGATGGACCGCCCCTTTATACGGCAATACTTCCATGTGCCGTCTGGAATCTGCATCACCTGACCACTGTCGTGTCTATAAACATCGTCTGGCAGATATGGACATCACATCTACTCTTGATGCCAGAATGCAAATATCCCTCTGCGCATCTCGCATATATAGAAATGCATCCTTAAAATGCTCTATAGTCAATAAAATATTGTTCCTGTCAAGGGTATCAATATTTTCAGTCAGGAAATCCGACCAAGCCCCCCCAGCGCTGCACATCCAGGCTGAGGCGATTGCTGGTCGTAGTATAACACCAGTATGTGTGTATATACTTTTTAGGATATTTTTCAGCTTCCTATCAGCTGGCTCCTTGAGGGCGGCCGTATCTGGAGACGGTAACGCCACTTGTTTTTATAAGCGTGTGAGCGCCTTATCCACCCTAAGGTGTGTTTCCCAACTCGCCCTCACTTCTGGCGGGAAAGGGTATACCTCCAATAATTTTCTATCGGAGGAAACCCACGTATCATCACACACTTTAATTTATCTGATTCAGGAAAAACTACAAGTAGATAATTCCCACCCTACATAATACCCTTATTTGTGGTACTTGTAGTATCAGAAATATGTAACACCTCCTTCATTGCCCTTAACATGTAACGTGTGGCCCTAAAGGAAAATACGTTTGTTTCTTCACCGTCGACACTGAAGTCAGTGTCCGTGTCTGTGTCGACCAACTGAGGTAAATGGGCGTTTTTACAAGCCCCTGACGGTGTCTGAGACGCCTGGACAGGTACTAATTTGTTTGCCGGCCGTCTCATGTCGTCAACCGACCTTGCATCGTGTTGACATTATCACGTAATTCCTAAATAAGCCATCCATTCCGGTGTCGACTCCCTAGAGAGTGACATCACCAATACAGGCAATTCGCTCCGCCTCCTCACCAACATCGTCCTCCTACATGTCGACACACACGTACCGACACACAGCACACACACAGGGAATGCTCTGATAGAGGACAGGACCCCACTAGCCCTTTGGGGAGACAGAGGGAGAGTTTGCCAGCACACACCAAAAACGCTATAATTATACAGGGACAACCCCTTATACAAGTGTTTTCCCTTATAGCATTTTCACATATGTAATCATATCGCCAAATAAGTGCCCCCCCTCTCTGTTTTAACCCTGTTTCTGTAGTGCAGTGCAGGGGAGAGCCTGGGAGCCTTCCTCACAGCAGAGCTGAGCAGGAAAATGGCGCCGTGTGCTGAGGAGAATAGGCCCCGCCCCCTAAAATGGCGGGCTCTTCTCCCGGAGTTTGTGAGATCTGGCAGGGGTTAAATACATCCATATAGCCTCAAGGGCTATATGTGATGTATTTTAGCCATAAAAAAGGTATAATACATTGCTGCCCAGGGCGCCCCCCCCAGCACCCTGCACCCTCAGTGACCGCTGGTATGAAGTGTGCTGACAACAATGGCGCACAGCTGCAGTGCTGTGCGCTACCTTATGAAGACTGAAAGTCTTCTGCCGCCTGTTTCTGGACCTCTGGACCTCTTCAACTTCGGCATCTGCAAGGGGGGTCGGCGGCACGGCTCCGGGACGAACCCCAGGGTGGAGCTAATGGTGTCCAGTAGCCTAAGAAGCAAATCCATCCTGCACGCAGGTGAGTTTACTTCTCTCCCCTAAGTCCCTCGTAGCTGTGAGCCTGTTGCCAGCAGGACTCACTGAAAATAAAAAACCTAACTTAAACTTTTATTCTAAGTAGCTCAGGAGAGCCACCTAGATTGCACCCTTCTCGGCCGGGCACAAAAATCTAACTGAGGCTTGGAGGAGGGTCATGGGGGGAGGAGCCAGTGCACACCACCTGATCCTAAAGCTTTTATTATTGTGCCCTGTCTCCTGCGGAGCCGCTAAACCCCATGGTCCTGACGGAGTCCCCAGCATCCACTTAGGACGTTAGAGAAAGATTGTACTAACAACAATTCTTACACCAGCAGCAGCAGCAGCAGAGGCATGCTATGGGTCAGTGCACACCAGCACAGATAAGAGGAGTATGTGATCAGGTACTGCTATCTCTCTCTCTCTCTCAGGGGATACACAAGGGGGGTAATGAGAGCCGTCAGCAGTGATTCCGGAGCAACTACAGCAACTCACTGTTCTTGCAAAGAAACTCCTTAGTGTCACCCCTGACAGAATCTGAAGAATCCGGGAGAATTGACCTATAAAGCAGGGGATCAGGAGATTTATGGCTGAAACGGGAGGCTCCCGCAGGATGCGGGAGGGTAGGCAACTATGCGCTAATCCCCATGGTCCTTACGGAGTCCCAGCATCCACTTAGGACGTCAGAGAAATTATCTTTGTATTATTCTAATAATTTTTATAGACAAAACTCTGGAGTAAAAAGTCTATGGCAGGTGGGGCAGTGTCTCCCCTGCTTATCTTTTCCGCACATCTCTTGTCAAAACTCACCAAATTTCCAGGTGTTTATACTGCCGCAAATGTGTATAACGTCCAGATGTACCCTTTGGCTCATATATTGCATGTAAATCTGGCTCTGGTGCTAGCCAGTGCCTTCTGAGCCATTTAGCTCGCCGCATGTCCCTGATGTGTATATGTTTAGCGTTCCCGCAAAAGGTAGCTGGTGTTGCTGCTGCTGATGCTCTACTGGCCACATGTGGAGGATGCCACCAAGGAGAGGAGGTGCTTCTGGACGGTTATGTGAAATACCAATGGCATATTTGCATTACTCGTCACATTAAACGAAATATGCAGCTGGTAATAAGCATCATTATTAATGAGGCCTTTTAATAGGTATGTGTGACAGGACGATACCGTACGGAAGCACTCGCAGCTTCCGCGTCCCGTTGACTGCGCACAGAATGGAAGGTCAAGCCGCACGAGGCCTGACCACATAGGGGATTCCCGCTTACCGTCAGTATCCGCCTGTTACTGACTCCACCCACTGCGCTGTGGGCGGGTTCTCGCTGCCACCACCAAACTCCTAACCTGCCGTGGCGTTTGGAACCACGGTTCTGCTCTGTATGTGCCGACGCACTGCTTTACCACACCTGTGCGGTGTCGACGAATCCCCACTAGCCACTTGCTAGGCCTCTACCGGTAGCTGGCGGAAGGCGGAGCTTGGAGACGTCAGGTGCTTCCCTGGACAGCCGGAGAACGGGGCTAGGTTTGGCCTAACCCTGTTGGTCACAAGATGAAGCAGTCTTCTTGAGGCAAAGGTGTTTTATTGCTCAAAAACCTTTAAAAAGGCTCCTCCCTATTGCTAGGGGCAACAGCATACAATTAAGATGTTTCAGCAGAAGAAGATGTTACAATACACCTGGAGGCACGCAGGTCTCCTTTTTATGTCAGTTTTCCACACAGTATCACAGGGAGGTAAGCCCTCCCTGTCTTCTCCAACCAATCAGGTTATTTTACAAAATACCAATAAATCACATTTTACAAGGATATAAGTGCAATAAAACAATATCCTCCTTCCTCTGACACAGGCGTTTGGTATCAGATTAACATTCACTATTGATAAATTTATCACATAGCTTCAAAACACAATGTTTCTGTCTCATTCACATCTCCAGGCAAACCCAGTGTCTGAGACCACAACAGGAAGGCTACAATACAAACAGTCTTCCTTCCTGCATAGGTCGCTCGCATGTCAATTAAATCAGGTACATGAAACAAGTTCCAAGCCCATAAACCCAGTGATTAGCATCTCTCTCTAAAGAACTTACACATCAAAAGGTATTGTCCTTCACACCTCTCTGATAGGAAGTGGCATGCTAAGGGCCCTGTCCCATTCCCAAAGGATAAGACATGATTATTCAGACATCTATAATAGTAAGTGCATTTCCTCTTTAAATATACAGATGACCACATCTTGAATATAAAATACAGTTAAACATGCATTCCTGCAATTGTGCATAGAGCACTACATATGACATGTTAAAACACATCATTAAACAAACTTTTAAACAGTCCGTACCCAGCGCCGTAAGTACGTTTAACAGTGACGCCCAGCGCCCATTGTCCCTTAATATGGCGCCAGGCACAAGGGTTAACACCTTCAGTGCCGCAGCCGCCATTACACGTGTGGCTGGTTGGTCTCTCCGGCCACACTCCTCCCCCCCCATTCAAGCGGGTCAACCAGGGACCCATGTCCCAACGATTTGGGTCCTGGTCCCGCAGTCCGTTGGGGTGAAGGGGACGCTACCTGGGATGTGTAGGCTCTGGCCTAGACAGTTCATCCATAGTGCAGTGGGCCTCTCTTCGTGGGTGCACAATCTTCAAATAGTCCACCTGAAGTCCAAGTTCAAGGCTCCACCACAAAAGTCTGTCCAATTCCCCCAAGGTAGGTTACAGCCACCTAACAGGTAGGTGGTAAGTCACCACGGTGGGGGGCCGGTTACAAACAAGGGCCACCCACGGTGTCCCAATTGTGGCATACCCCACCTCCCACAATAGCAGTTTCCTGCTCAAACAGGCCACAGGGTGCTCCTGCCCATATGGCTCTTTCTGGCTCGGTACTGCTCCCAGTCTGTGCAGTGGCGCAATAGTTCGTAACACACAGTCCTGGTCAAGAATGTGCGCCATCAGCATTGGAGCGGGTACCCGAGCCTCCTTCAATGACTGAAATGCCAACTCGCAAGCGGGTGCAAAGTCCACTGACTTGGGAATGCCCTTCCTAGCCATCTCTGTCAAGGGGTTCACTACAGGACTAAAGTCAATGACAACATGTCCGTAGGGCCTTACAGGTTCTAAGGTCAGTACCGGTCTGGGTGATGTGGGTCGGGGACAGCCTCTGGTTGCCTCCACCCCCTCTGGGTTGGGCCTACCCCTGTCTCCTCCCACATGGTGCCCCAGGCACTGCACCTCCGTCATACCTATCTGGCAACTGTCTGCCCTAACTGTCAGACCTGCCCTCCAATCCTCCTCCGTCGACCTATGACTCGGGAAACCTACCCTGTCACCTAGGCCTACTCCTTCCTCCTCGTCCGCTATCTGTGCCACAGTGATGGCGGCCAGACCACCAGCCTCTGGATCCTGTGTGGCATCCACTACAGGGAGGCTGCGTGTCTTCCCCGATCTACTGTGCACAGGCAGGGGACCTGCTATGTCCACAGCAACTTGCTGCAAGGGTTCTCCTATGGGCAGAGGCCCAGAGACAACACAACCGCTGGAGTGCCCCGGCTGCCAACGCATGGCACCAGCCTTACATTTGGTCTGGGCGTCATCCGACATTCCAGACCAGGGTAAGCTCTGTGTCAGGCACTTCAGGGTACGGTCTGTCTCCGGGTTGCTGTCCAAAGGGGTTTCGCTGGCAACCGACACCGGTTGCGCAGGAACGTTCCCTGAGGGGACCAGTTGGACACATTCCCTATCTGGTCTATCCCCTCCCACTTTCCTGGCTACCCTGTACCTTAACCCTTCCCGCCAGGTCAAACTTCCTGCCCCAACCCTGTCAAGGCCGCTGCCAGAGTGGCGCCTCATGCCTTTTGGGGATGGGTCAGAGAGTTGAGCCTCCCTAAACTCCTGCCTGTGGCCCTCAATCTCTCCTAAATTGGGACACTCTACAGGGGGATCTAGGTGGGGACTACTAGGGTCAGTCTGGTAGGGGTCAGTCATGGAAAAGTCAATGTGGTTTCTCATACTCACCGCCGGAGTTGGCAAACCACTTGGGTCAGGAGCATCATTGGGCATCCCCACAGGATCAAACGAGCTGGAACCGACATCCTCTGCGTTGCTAGGGGACGTAGGCATACCAGAGGCAAAAGGCATGTGGGGTCGATGTACCGATCTAGCCGCTGTAATCTTTTCCTCTGGGCTGGTTGATGCTGTGGTTGGCTGTGCTGGCAGTTGTCTTGCAGCTGTAGTCTTTTCCTCTGGGCTGGGCTGTGCTGGAGTAGCTGATGTCAACGGTGGTTGTGGAACTTGACTCCGGGGAATGGCGCCAACAAACGTAGTGACGATCCCACCACCCAGATCATTTCCTAGGACCACATCAGTTGGGAGACCATCCATGACGGCAACTTCTCGCAACTCTGGTCCAGCTCCCCAGTCCAGGTAGACTCTTGCCATGGGAACCGCTTTTTCTGTTCCTTCTGCCAGGGTGACCGTGGCAGTGCGACCCTGCAATACTGCAGCAGGATCTATGAGGTGGGGGCTCACCACAGTGATTGAGGCCCCAGAGTCTCTTAGGCCTTCTCCCTGCAGGGGTCCCACGTGGACTGGCTGCAGGTGCCTCCACATGTTGTGTAGGGGCTGTTTGGCCATGCAGGTGACTCTCTCCGCAGAGTACACCTGTCTCTCGCCACACTCCATCGGACTGACTGGAGGGGGAACAGTCTCTGTAGGCTCATCTCCTCTCGTCAAACAAGCGAGCCGGGCTCCAGCACTCGGATTTGGGGCACGAGTCTGGGGTGCTTGGGATGCAGGACAGTTCATCCTCAGATGTCCGATTTTCCCACAGCCGTAGCACTTCTTCTCCAGTCGTGGCACCGATGATCTCTGATCAGTTGCAGGGACGCTGCGGTGCGGTTGCTGGCCAAGAGCACCCGGGTTGGAAGATGCTTGTCTTTGGGGGTGATGAGCTGAAGAGGGGGGTCCCCTTGGTGGTACAGTCTGTTGGAGCTGGCTGCTGGCGGGGCGCTTCTGCCCCCGTGGCCGAATTGCCACATATTTGTCGGCTAATTGGGCAGCCATTTTTAAGCTGGGTGGCTCCCGATCTAGCACCCACTCCTTCACTTCTTGGGCGCACCTGCGGTAGAACTGCTCCCTGCAGATCAGGTCGATCAGTGCGTCCCATGTAGTGGCTTCCGAATCCTTCACCCACTTCATCACGTACTGCCGCAGCTGGTTGGCGAACTGCTCATGGGTGCTGCTAGGATTCTTGGGCAAGTCTCTGAACTTCTTCCGGTAAGACTCTGGAGTGATGAAGAATCGCTGGAGGAGGGCCTTCGCGACTTCGTCGTAGTTCCCACAGTCCTCCGTCGCCACTCCTCGATAGGCCTCCAAGGCCTCTCCATGCAGAGTGGGCACAAGGTGTCTCACCCACTCTGACTTGGGTAGATCGTGTAGTTTGCAAGTCCTTTCAAAAACTTGTAAATGTCCATCAATGTCCCCATCACTGTCTGCAAACTTGGCAAACTGAACTCGTCCTGATCTGTGTACAACAGCTGACAACGGCTCCCGGGGTACCACGGCCTGTGATGCCCGCTCCGCATGCCACATCCGAATGACAAGCATGCGTTCTTGCTCCGTTGCCCTTTCCCCCAATTCCGCTAGCCGATCTGCTAGGGTATCCGGGCCGCCCCCCCTGGGACGTTGGGATCCTGGCCCTGCTAGGGATTGCTGGGAAACATGGCTGCTGTGAAAGGGGGCGGGGCTTGTGGTTCTCACCGGTTCCTCACGAAGGTCCACTGGTGGGCCGTCCTCTGCGATGCTGACGCCGTCAGTGCTCTCCACCTCCGCCCGATGAGACTCCTCCACGCTCCTGAGCGCCGCCTGCATGACGCTCCTGGAAGCGTTGAAAGGGATATCCACACCCTTCTCCTGGCATACGATCTCCAGATCATCCTTGGACATTCCGCTGAATTCCGCCATCTTGTGCGTCCTCCTGCGCTGCAGTTACTCCTCTCCTGAGTAACTCGGCTTCTCCAATCAGGTGATGAAAAGCCGCCTGGGATTATCCCACCACTATGCCACCAATTTCTGTGACAGGACGATACCGTACGGAAGCACTCGCAGCTTCCGCGTCCAGTTGACTGCGCACAGAATGGAAGGTCAAGCCGCACGAGGCCTGACCACATAGGGGATTCCCGCTTACCGTCAGTATCCGCCTGTTACTGACTCCACCCACTGCGCTGTGGGCGGGTTCTCGCTGCCACCACCAAACTCCTAACCTGCCGTGGCGTTTGGAACCACGGTTCTGCTCTGTATGTGCCGACGCACTGCTTTACCACACCTGTGCGGTGTCGACGAATCCCCACTAGCCACTTGCTAGGCCTCTACCGGTAGCTGGCGGAAGGCGGAGCTTGGAGACGTCAGGTGCTTCCCTGGACAGCCGGAGAACGGGGCTAGGTTTGGCCTAACCCTGTTGGTCACAAGATGAAGCAGTCTTCTTGAGGCAAAGGTGTTTTATTGCTCAAAAACCTTTAAAAAGGCTCCTCCCTATTGCTAGGGGCAACAGCATACAATTAAGATGTTTCAGCAGAAGAAGATGTTACAATACACCTGGAGGCACGCAGGTCTCCTTTTTATGTCAGTTTTCCACACAGTATCACAGGGAGGTAAGCCCTCCCTGTCTTCTCCAACCAATCAGGTTATTTTACAAAATACCAATAAATCACATTTTACAAGGATATAAGTGCAATAAAACAATATCCTCCTTCCTCTGACACAGGCGTTTGGTATCAGATTAACATTCACTATTGATAAATTTATCACATAGCTTCAAAACACAATGTTTCTGTCTCATTCACATCTCCAGGCAAACCCAGTGTCTGAGACCACAACAGGAAGGCTACAATACAAACAGTCTTCCTTCCTGCATAGGTCGCTCGCATGTCAATTAAATCAGGTACATGAAACAAGTTCCAAGCCCATAAACCCAGTGATTAGCATCTCTCTCTAAAGAACTTACACATCAAAAGGTATTGTCCTTCACACCTCTCTGATAGGAAGTGGCATGCTAAGGGCCCTGTCCCATTCCCAAAGGATAAGACATGATTATTCAGACATCTATAATAGTAAGTGCATTTTCCTCTTTAAATATACAGATGACCACATCTTGAATATAAAATACAGTTAAACATGCATTCCTGCAATTGTGCATAGAGCACTACATATGACATGTTAAAACACATCATTAAACAAACTTTTAAACAGTCCGTACCCAGCGCCGTAAGTACGTTTAACAGTGACGCCCAGCGCCCATTGTCCCTTAATATGGCGCCAGGCACAAGGGTTAACACCTTCAGTGCCGCAGCCGCCATTACACGTGTGGCTGGTTGGTCTCTCCGGCCACAGTATGTTTAAAATAAGAATTTACTTACCGATAATTCTATTTCTCGTAGTCCGTAGTGGATGCTGGGGACTCCGTCAGGACCATGGGGTTTAGCGGCTCCGCAGGAGACAGGGCACAATAATAAAAGCTTTAGGATCAGGTGGTGTGCACTGGCTCCTCCCCCTATGACCCTCCTCCAAGCCTCAGTTAGGATACTGTGCCCGGACGAGCGTGCATAATAAGGAAGGATATTGAATCCCGGGTAAGACTCATACCAGCCACACCAATCACACCGTACAACCTGTGATCTGAACCCAGTTAACAGTATGATAACAACGAAGGAGCCTCTGAAAAGATGGCTCACAACAAGAATAACCCGATTTTTGTAACAATAACTATGTACAAGTATTGCAGACAATCCGCACTTGGGATGGGCGCCCAGCATCCACTACGGACTACGAGAAATAGAATTATCGGTAAGTAAATTCTTATTTTCTCTAACGTCCTAAGTGGATGCTGGGGACTCCGTCAGGACCATGGGGATTATACCAAAGCTCCCAAACGGGCGGGAGAGTGCGGATGACTCTGCAGCACCGAATGAGAGAACTCCAGGTCCTCCTCAGTCAGGGTGTGCCCCTGACCAAGTAGCAGCTCGGCAAAGTTGTAAAGCCGAGACCCCTCGGGCAGCCGCCCAAGATGAGCCCACTTCCTTGTGGAATGGGCTTTTACTGATTTTGGCTGTGGCAAGCCTGCCACAGAATGTGCAAGCTGAATTGTACTACAAATCCAGCGAGCAATCGTCTGCTTAGAAGCAGGAACACCCATCTTGTTGGGTGCATACAGGCTAAACAGCGAGTCAGATTTTCTGACTCCAGTCGTCCTGGAAACATATATTTTCAGGGCCCTGACAACGTCAAGTAACTTGGAGTCCTCCAAGTCCCTAGTAGCCGCAGGTACCACAATAGGTTGGTTCATGTGAAAAACAGAAAACACCTTAAGGAGAAATTGAGGACGAGTCCTCAATTCTGCCCTGTCAGAATGAAAAATTAAGTAAGGGCTTTTATATGATAAAGCCGCCCATTCTGACACACGCCTGGCTGAAGCCAGGGTAATAGAATCTTCACCTTCCATGTGAAATATTTTAATTCCACAGTGGTGAGTGGATCAAACCAATGTGACTTTAGGAAACTCAAAACAACATTGAGATCCCAAGGTGCCACTGGGGGCACAAAAGGAGGCTGTATATGCAGTACCCCTTTTACAAACGTCTGAACTTCAGGCACTGAAGCCAGTTCTTTCTGGAAGAAATTCGACAGGGTCGAAATTTGAACCTTAATGGACCCTAATTTTAGGCCCATAGACAGTCCTGTTTTCAGGAAATGTAGGAACGACCCAGTTGGAATTCCTCTGTTGGGACCTTCTTGGCCTCACACCACGCAACATATTTTCGCCAAATGCGGTGAAAATGTTTTTCGGTTACATCCTTCCTGGCTTCGACCAGGGTAGGGATGACTTCATCTGGAATGCCCTTTCAGGATCCGGCGTTCAACTGCCATGCCGTCAAACGCAGCCGCGGTAAGTCTTGGAACAGACAAGGCCCCTGCTGGAGCAGGTCCTTTCTTAAAAGGTAGAGGCCACGGTTCTTCCGTGAGCATCTCTTGAAGTTCCGGGTACCAAGTCCTTCTTGACCCATCCGGAACCACGAGTATCGTTCTTACTCATCTCCTTCTTATGATTCTCAGTACTTTTGGTATGAGATGCATAGGAGGGAACACATACCCTGACTGGTACACAGTGTTACCAGAGCGTCCACCGCTATTGCCTGAGGGTCCCTTGACCTGGCGCAATATTTGTCTAGTTTTTTGTTCAGGCGGGACGCCATCATGTCCACCTTTGGTTTTTCCCAACGGTTTACAATCATGTGGAAGACTTCCCGCTGAAGTCCCCACTCTCCCGGGTGGAGGTTATGCCTGCTGAGGAAGTCTGCTTCCCAGTTTTCCACTCCCGGAATTAACACTGCTGAGAGTGTTATCACATGATTTTTCGCCCAGCGAAGAATCCTTGCAGTTTCTGCCATTTCCCTCCTGCTTCATGTGCCGCCCTGTCTGTTTACGTGGGCGACTGCCGTGATGTTGTCCCACTGGATCAATACCGGCTGACCTTGAAGCAGAGGTCTTGCTAAGCTTAGAGCCTTGTAAATTGCCCTTAGCTCCAGTATATTTATGTGGAGAGAAGTCTCCAGACTTGATCACACTCCCTGGAAATTTTTTCTTTGTGTGACTGCTCCCCAGCCACTCAGGCTGGCCTCCGTGGTCACCAGGACCCAGTCCTGAATGTCGAATCTGCGGCCCTTTCATAGATAAGCACTCTGCAGCCACCGCAGAAGAAAACACCCTTGTCCTTGGAGACAGGGTTATCCGCTGATGCATCTGAAGATGCGATCCGGACCATTTTCCCAGCAGATTCCACTGAAAGGTTCTTGCGTGAAATCTACCGAATGGGATCGCTTTGTAAGAAACCACCATTTTTCACAGGACCCTTGTGCAATGATGCACTGATACTTTTCCTGGTTTTAGGAGGTTCCTGACTAGCTCGGATAACTGAAATGGGAAAACTTTAACCGAAGTTAAAGAATCGGGCGCAAGTTGGGCTGGTGTTCTAATTGTAGCAGCTGCTATATAACAGGTATAGTCAATCCTGTGAACACTGTAGACGATAGACAACAAACAAAGATAGCAGCGCTGTGTGTTATAAAGAATTCGGCAGTTATAATCATTAACTATGGTGGAGATAGGAACACGTGGAGCTGAATGGATTAGGTGAAAAAAGATAATAATTTATTAAAATACATGTAATGTATAGATAAAATTAATAACAAATGAAAATGATAAAATTGCAGCAGAACAGAATCACCATGGAGCTACCTTAATTACACTTATCCGTATTTCTTAATTTATGTGGACTTATTGTTGATATTGGAATTAGGTAAACTTTTTAGCACAGTCCTGATGGCTGCAATGCCACAGTATATTACCGCTGGAGGAGGGGGTACCATATCCGGATCTTTAGTGGACTTATACGAACTACGCCAAAAGGAACAGGTGAACAACTTGCCAATTGGTAACACAGCCCTACTACTCAGCATTGAGGACTCCGCACACTGGTGAGGATATAAGAGTGTTTTGGTTCTACCCACTAAAAGGGACGCTATCCAGAGAACCCCCTCCTCCAGCGGTAATATACTGTGGCATTGCAGCCATCAGGACTGTGCTAAAAAGTTTACCTAATTCCAATATCAACAATAAGTCCACATAAATTAAGAAATACGGATAAGTGTAATTAAGGTAGCTCCATGGTGATTCTGTTCTGCTGCAATTTTATCATTTTCATTTGTTATTAATTTTATCTATACATTACATGTATTTTAATAAATTATTATCTTTTTTTCACCTAATCCATTCAGCTCCACGTGTTCCTATCTCCACCATAGTTAATGATTATAACTGCCGAATTCTTTATAACACACAGCGCTGCTATCTTTGTTTGTTGTAGCTCGGATAACTCCCTGGCCTTCTTCTCCGGGAGAAAACATCCTTTTCTGGACTGTGTCCAGAATCATTCCTAGGAACATTAGACGTGTCGTCGGAAAAAGCTGCGATTTTGGAATATTTAGAATCCACTCGTGCTGTCGTAGAACTACTTGAGATAGTGCTACTCCGACCGCCAACTGTTCTCTGGACCTTGCCCTTATCAGGAAAGCGTCCATATTTCTTTTAGGAAGAATCATCATTTCGGCCATTACCATGGTAAAGACCCGGGGTGCCGTGGACAATCCAAACGGCAGCGTCTGAACTGATAGTGACAGTTCTGTACCACGAACCTGAGATACCCTTGGTGAGAAGGGCAAAATTTGGACATGTAGGTAAGCGTCCCTGATATCCAGTGACACCATATCGTCCTGGTTCGCTATCACTGCTCTGAGTGACTCCATCTTGATTTGAACCCTTGTATGTAATTGTTCAAATCTTTTAGATCTCACCGAGCCGTTTGGCTTCAGTACCACAATATAGTGTGGAATAATACCCCTTCCCTTGTTGTAGGAGGGGTACTTTGATTATCACCTGCTGGGAATACAGCCTGTGAATTTTTTCCCAATACTGCCTCCCTGTCGGAGGGAGACGTTGGTAAAGCAGACTTCAGGAACTTGTGAGGGGAAGACGTCTCGAATTTCCAATGTACACCTGGGATACTACGTGTAGGATCCAGGAGTCCACTTGCGAGTGAGCCCACTGCGTGCTGAAACTCTTGAGATGACCCCCCACCGCACCTGAGTCCGCTTGTATGGCCCCAGCGTCATGCTGCGGACTTGGCAGAAGCTGTGGAGGACTTCTGTTCCTGGGAATGGGCTGCCTGCTGCAGTCTTCTTCCCTTTCCTCTAACCCTGGGCAGATATGACTGGCCTTTTGCCCGCCTGCCTTTATGGGTACGAAAGGACTGAGACTGAAAAGACTGTGTCCTTTTCTGCTGAGATGTGACTTGGGGTAACAAAAGTGGATTTTCCAGCTGTTGCCATGGCCACCAGGTCCGATGGACCGCCCCTTTATACGGCAATACTTCCATGTGCCGTCTGGAATCTGCATCACCTGACCACTGTCATGTCTATAAACATCGTCTGGCAGATATGGACATCACATCTACTCTTGATGCCAGAATGCAAATATCCCTCTGCGCATCTCGCATATATAGAAATGCATCCTTAAAATGCTCTATAGTCAATAAAATATTGTTCCTGTCAAGGGTATCAATATTTTCAGTCAGGAAATCCGACCAAGCCCCCCCAGCGCTGCACATCCAGGCTGAGGCGATTGCTGGTCGTAGTATAACACCAGTATGTGTGTATATACTTTTTAGGATATTTTTCAGCTTCCTATCAGCTGGCTCTTTGAGGGCGGCCGTATCTGGAGACGGTAACGCCACTTGTTTTTATAAGCGTGTGAGCTCCTTATCCACCCTAAGGTGTGTTTCCCAACTCGCCCTCACTTCTGGCGGGAAAGGGTATACCTCCAATAATTTTCTATCGGAGGAAACCCATGTATCATCACACACTTTAATTTATCTGATTCAGGAAAAACTACAAGTAGATTATTCCCACCCTACATAATACCCTTATTTGTGGTACTTGTAGTATCACAAATATGTAACACCTCCTTCATTGCCCTTAACATGTAACGTGTGGCCCTAAAGGAAAATACGTTTGTTTCTTCACCGTCGACACTGAAGTCAGTGTCCGTGTCTGTGTCGACCAACTGAGGTAAATGGGCGTTTTTACAAGCCCCTGACGGTGTCTGAGACGCCTGGACAGGTACTAATTTGTTTGCCGGCCGTCTCATGTCGTCAACCGACCTTGCATCGTGTTGACATTATCACGTAATTCCTAAATAAGCCATCCATTCCGGTGTCGACTCCCTAGAGAGTGACATCACCAATACAGGCAATTTGCTCCGCCTCCTCACCAACATCGTCCTCCTACATGTCGACACACACGTACCGACACACAGCACACACACAGGGAATGCTCTGATAGAGGACAGGACCCCACTAGCCCTTTGGGGAGACAGAGGGAGAGTTTGCCAGCACACACCAAAAACGCTATAATTATACAGGGACAACCCCTTATACAAGTGTTTTCCCTTATAGCATTTTCACATATGTAATCATATCGCCAAATAAGTGCCCCCCCTCTCTGTTTTAACCCTGTTTCTGTAGTGCAGTGCAGGGGAGAGCCTGGGAGCCTTCCTCACAGCAGAGCTGAGCAGGAAAATGGCGCCGTGTGCTGAGGAGAATAGGCCCCGCCCCCTAAAACGGCGGGCTCTTCTCCCGGAGTTTGTGAGATCTGGCAGGGGTTAAATACATCCATATAGCCTCAAGGGCTATATGTGATGTATTTTAGCCATAAAAAAGGTATAATACATTGCTGCCCAGGGCGCCCCCCCCAGCGCCCTGCACCCTCAGTGACCGCTGGTATGAAGTGTGCTGACAACAATGGCGCACAGCTGCAGTGCTGTGCGCTACCTTATGAAGACTGAAAGTCTTCTGCCGCCTGTTTCTGGACCTCTGGACCTCTTCAACTTCGGCATCTGCAAGGGGGGTCGGCGGCACGGCTCCGGGACGAACCCCAGGGTGAGACCTGTGTTCCGACTCCCTCTGGAGCTAATGGTGTCCAGTAGCCTAAGAAGGAAATCCATCCTGCACGCAGGTGAGTTTACTTCTCTCCCCTAAGTCCCTCGTAGCAGTGAGCCTGTTGCCAGCAGGACTCACTGAAAATAAAAAACCTAACTTAAACTTTTATTCTAAGCAGCTCAGGAGAGCCACCTAGATTGCACCCTTCTCGGCCGGGCACAAAAATCTAACTGAGGCTTGGAGGAGGGTCATAGGGGGAGGAGCCAGTGCACACCACCTGATCCTAAAGCTTTTATTATTGTGCCCTGTCTCCTGCGGAGCCGCTAAACCCCATGGTCCTGACGGAGTCCCCAGCATCCACTTAGGACGTTAGAGAAATAAACATATTTTACATATGTATTACAGTTGCAAGGAGGGTCCTCCTACATCTGTTTACATCTTGCTTTTTTTTTATTTTTGCCTTCCCCCTAATCGCTACAGAAGATGTTGGAGCTACTGTGTATACTTAGCAGATAATAGTAGCAGCAGCCTCTCTCCTCCCCACCCCCGGCCGGTACGTTACCCTAGCAGCAGCAGTACAGGGCAGACCCACACACCGCTGCTGCTAATACGCTCATGTGTAGAGGAGACCTACTGTAGGAAACCCCTGAACGCACATACACAAGGGCAGCACGTACCCTTCCCCCAGCACAGTCATGTCTGTGTGATACTACAGACTCGAGGTAGACACCTGTGGCATGCGAGCCAACACGACCAGTACTAAACACTACGATCGGAGCAAGCGAAGCGAGCGAGAAGTGGGCTCGGCTTATATATTTCTCCCTCTCTTTCTCTCTCCCCCCTCCTCCTCTCCGCTCCTCCCTCATCACACTCCATCATGGCGATGCATAACAAGGCCGCAGCGCCTCAGATCCCAGATACGCGCCGGGAGCTGGCGGAACTAGTGAAACGGAAACAGGAGCTCGCGGTAAAACGATTCTTCATTTCTTTCTACAATAGCAGAAAGGCGCCGCTTATGTGACACGCATTGTACCCCTGTGCCTTGCTTTGTGTCCCCCGTCCTGTAGCTCCCCCATACGCAAACAGGGCAACCCTAGTGGCCAGCCTACTAATTCCATTGATGGAGTAGCGTAGCTGATGTACGTGAATTGCACCATTATTACGTAATTGGCGTAAGGAAGCAACGTATGTGCGGTGCTACGCAGTTGGCGCTACGCCACCTTCTGTAAGTAGAGAAAATGGTTACGTTTTTTTTGTAGCACGTCACGTTACTGTGTGTGATTCTGTGTTTGCTCTGACATCTTGGTTCCGTTAGTGTAAGCGGCGTGCCCGTCGTGGCGGGAAGGGGGAATACAGAGATGCGGAGCAGCAGCGTGTGTGTGGCGGGCACAGCGAGCTCTAGGGAAGGATGGTGCCTGTGCTGTGTATGCTGCCTGATAATTGGCCACAGGGTTCCCTGCAGCCTGCTGTTACACACTATGCTAATATTTATTTTACTGATGGGTTTGTGTAAACGTACTAATAACATACACGCCTGTCTGATTTATGTCAATTATTCTATTAAAATGTAAGAAGACAGCTGTTGAAAACCTTTGCTGACATCCTCCCTAATGTGGTACCTGTTGTGTATTGCTTACGTTATGTCACATTATATTTTCATCATTTATGTTTGATCTCTGCTTTTTGTAATCTAATTCTTGTTTCTCAACTAGTGAATCAGTAACCCCTCGTTTATAGACGCATTCCCTCTCCTTATAGTGATTATATTAATACTTAGTTGGCATCTCTTGAAATGGAAGGACAGCTCTGACCTTTACCAACCACCTGTCATATAAGGGGTTTGATTCCTGTGTTAGGGATGGACATCAGAAGCCGATGGTTAGCGTTAGAGCCGTACCTAGACCTCTTGGTGCCCAATGCCAGATAGAAAATTGTGCCCCCTCCCCCCATATGTAAAATAGGGTTAGTGTGCACATAAGGGTGTGTGGTTCATGGGGAAGGGGCGTGGCCACAGAATAGTACAAAAATAGGATTTTAATACCTACCAGTAAATCCTTTTCTCTTAGTACGTAGAGGATGCTTCAAGAACCATGGGGTATAGACGTGATCCACAGGAGACATGGGCACTTTAAGACTTTAAAAGGGGTGTGAACTGGCTCCTCCCTCTATGCCCCTCCTTCAGACTCCAGTTATAGGGACTGTGCCCAGGGAGACGGATATTTCGAGGAAAAAATTTATTGATAAAGCACAGTGAGCATTTTACCAGCTCACACCTCCAGTATGTCGCAGAACGTGGTATTCAATAGAACACCAGCCGATGGCATGAAGAATATGCAGCAATACGCTGACATAAAACGTAACATAACCTGTGTGTGTAAACACAACCAACAACAGCATAACGCATGCTATGGCCTGAATATCGTCAGCAACAGTCTGACTTAAACACAACACACCATGTGTGCAAACATACCCAATGACTGCAGATACAGTACGCACTGGGACGGGCGCCCAGCATCCTCTACGGACTAAGAGAAAAGGATTTACCGGTAGGTATTAAAATCCTATTTTCTCTAACGTCCTAAGTGGATGCTGGGGACTCCGTAAGGACCATGGGGAATAGCGGCTCCGCAGGAGACTGGGCACATCTAAAGAAAGCTTTAGGACTATCTGGTGTGCACTGGCTCCTCCCCCTATGACCCTCCTCCAAGCCTCAGTTAGATCTCTGTGCCCGAACGAGAAGGGTGCACACTAGGGGCTCTCCTGAGCTTCTTAGTGAAAGTTTTAGTTTAGGTTTTTTATT
The DNA here is from genome assembly GCF_028390025.1 of Pseudophryne corroboree. Taxonomy (NCBI): domain Eukaryota; kingdom Metazoa; phylum Chordata; class Amphibia; order Anura; family Myobatrachidae; genus Pseudophryne; species Pseudophryne corroboree. The sequence continues at coordinate 560,348,900 of NC_086445.1, forward strand.
TTCAGTGAGACCTGCTGGCAACAGGCTCACTGCATCGAGGGACTAAGGGGAGAAGAAGCGAACTCACCTGCGTGCAGAGTGGATTGGGCTTCTTAGGCTACTGGACATTAGCTCCAGAGGGACGATCACAGGCCCAGCTTGGATGGGTCCCAGAGCCGCGCCGCCGGCCCCCTTACAGAGCCAGAAGGCAGAAGAGGTCCGGAAAATCGGCGGCAGAAGACGTCCTGTCTTCAACAAGGTAGCGCACAGCACTGCAGCTGTGCGCCATTGCTCTCAGCACACTTCACACTCCGGTCACTGAGGGTGCAGGGCGCTGGGGGGGGCGCCCTGAGACGCAATAATAAACACCTTGGATGGCAAAAAATGCATCACATATAGCTCCTGGGCTATATGGATGCATTTAACCCCTGCCAAAATACATAAAAAAATGGGAGATAAGGCCGCCGATAAGGGGGCGGAGCCTATCTCCTCAGCACACTGGCGCCATTTTCCCTCACAGCTCCATTGGAGGGAAGCTCCCTGGCTCTCCCCTGCAGTCACTACACTACAGAAAGGGTTAAAAAAGAGAGGGGGGCACAAATTAGGCGCAGTATTAACTATACAGCAGCTATAAGGGGGAAAACACTTATAAGGTTATCCCTGTATATATATAGCGCTCTGGTGTGTGCTGGCAAACTCTCCCTCTGTCTCCCCAAAGGGCTAGTGGGGTCCTGTCCTCTATCAGAGCATTCCCTGTGTGTGTGCTGTATGTTGGTACTTTTGTGTCGACATGTATGAGGAGAAAAATGATGTGGAGACGGAGCAGATTGCCTGTAATAGTGATGTCACCCCCTAGGGGGTCGACACCTGAGTGGATAAACTGTTGGAAGAAATTACGTGACAGTGTCAGCTCTGTATAAAAGACAGTGGTTGACATGAGACAGCCGGCTACTCAGCTTGTGCCTGTCCAGACGTCTCATAGGCCGTCAGGGGCTCTAAAGCGCCCGTTACCACAGATGGCAGATATAGACGCCGACACGGATACTGACTCCAGTGTCGACGGTGAAGAGACATGTGACTTCCAGTAGGGCCACACGTTACATGATTGAGGCAATGAAAAATGTTTTACACATTTCTGATAATACGAGTACCACCAAAAAGGGGTATTATGTTCGGTGAGGAAAAACTACCTGTAGTTTTCCTGAATCTGAGAAATTAAATGAGGTGTGTGTGATGATGCGTGGGTTTCCCCCGATAACAACTGATAATTTCTAAAATGTTATTGTCATTATATCCTTTCCCGCCAGAGGTTAGGGTACGTTGGGAAACACCCCCTAGGGTGGATAAAGCGCTCACACGCTTGTAAGGGCTCTATCCTCTCCTGAGATGGCCGCCCTTAAGGATCCTGCTGATAGAAAGCAGGAGGGTATCCTAAAATGTATTTACACACATACTGGTGTTATACTGCGACCAGCAATCGCCTCAGCCTGGATGTGCAGTGCTGGGTTGGCGTGGTCGGATTCCCTGACTGAAAATATTGATACCCTAGATAGGGACAGTATATTTTTGCCTATAGAGCATTTGAAAGATGCATTTCTATATATGCGTGATGCACAGCGGAATATTTGCCGACTGGCATCAAGTCTAAGTGCGTTGTCCATTTCTACCAGTAGAGGGTTATGGACACGTCAGTGGTCAGGTGATGCGTATTCCAAACGGCATTTGGAAGTATTGCCTTATTAAGGGGAGGAGTTATTTGGGGTCGGTCTTTCAGACCTGGTGGCCACGGCAACAGCTGGGAAATCCACGTTTGTACCCCAGGTCGCCTCTCAACATGAGAAGACGTCATATTATCAGGCGCAGTCTTTTCGTGGATAAGCGGGCAAAAGGGTTCCTCATTTCTGCCCCGAGACGGAGGGAGAGGAAAAAGGCTGCAGAAATCAGCCAGTTCCCAGGAACAGAAACCCTCTCCCGCCTCTGCCAAGCCCTCAGTATACGCTGGGGCTTTACAAGCAGAATCAGGCACGGTGGGGGGCCCGTCTCAATGAATTTCAGCGCGCAGTGGGCTCACTCGCAAGTAGACCCCTGGATCCTTCAGGTGATATCTCAGGGGTACAAATTAGAATTCGAGACGTCTCCCCCTCGCCGTTTCCTAAAGTCGGCTTTACCGATGTCTCCTTCTGACAGGGAGACAGTTTTGGAAGCCATTCACAAGCTGTATTCCCAGCAGGTGATAATCAAAATACCCCTCCTGCAACAGGGAACGGGGTATTATTCCACACTGTTGTGGTACCGAAGCCGGACGGCTCGGTGAGACCGATTCTAAATCTAAAATCTTTGAACACTTACATACAGAGGTTCAAATTCAAGATTGAGTCACTCAGAGCAGTGATTGCGAACCTGGAAGAAGGGGACTACATGATGTCTCGGGACATCAAGGATGCTTACCTTCATGTCAAGATTTACCCTTCTCACCAAGGGTACCTCAGGTTTATGGTACAGAACTGTCACTATCAGTTCAGACGCTGCAGTATGGATGGTCCACGGCACCCCGGGTCTTTACCAAGGTAATGGCCGAAATTATGATATTCCTTCAAAGGAAGGGAATTTTAGTTATCCCTTACTTGGATAATTCCCTGATAAGGGTAAGATCCAGGGAACAGTTGGAGGTCGGTGTAGCACTATCTCAGGTAGTGTTGCTGCAGCACGGTTGGATTCTCAATATTCCAAAATCGCAGCTGGTTCCGACGACTTGTTTTCTGTTCCTAGGGATGATCCTGGACACAGTCCAGAAAAAGGTGGTTCTCCCGGAGGAGAAAGCCAGGGAGTTATCCGAGCTAGTCAGGAACCTCCTAAAACCGAGCCAAGTCTCAGTGCATCAATGCACAAGGGTTCTGGGTAAAATGGTGGCTTCCTACGAAGCAATCCCATTCGGCAGATTCCACGCAAGAACTTTCCAGTGGGACCTGCTGGACAAATGGTCCGGGTCGCATTTTCAGATGCATCAGCGGATAACCCTGTCACCAAGGACAAGGGGTCCCTCCTGTGGTGGTTGCAGAGTGCTCATCTTCTAGAGGGCCGCAGATTCGGCATTCAGGACTGGGTCCTGGTAACCACGGATGCCAGCCTGCGAGGCTGGGGAGCAGTCACACAGGGAAGGAATATCCAGGACTTATGGTCAAGCCTGGAGACATCACTTCACATAAATATCCTGAAGCTAAGGGACATTTACAATGCTCTAAGCTTAGCAAGACCTCTGCTTCAAGGTCAGCCGGTGTTGATCCAGTCGGACAACATCACGGCAGTCACCCACGTAAACAGACAGGGTGGCACATGAAGCAGGAGGGCAATGGCAGAAGCTGCAAGGATTCTTCGCTGGGCGGAAAATCATGTGATAGCACTGTCAGCAGTATTCATTCCGGGAGTGGACAACTGGGAAGCAGACTTCCTCAGCACGACCTCCACCCGGGAGAGTGGGGACTTCACCCAGAAGTCTTCCACATGATTATAAACCGTTGGGAAAAACTCGACAGGTATTGCGCCAGGTCCAGGGACCCTCAGGCAATAGCTGTAGACGCTCTGGTAACACCGTGGGTGTACCAGTCAGGGTATGTGTTCCCTCCTCTGCCTCTCATACCCAAGGTACTGAGATTGATAAGATGGAGAGGAGTAAGCACTATATTCGTGGCTCCGGATTGGCCAAGAAGGACTTGGTAACCGGAACTTCAATAGATGCTCACGGAGGATCCGTGGCCCCTACCTCTAAGAAGGGACCTGCTCCAGCAAGGACCCTGTCTGTTCCAAGACTTGCCGCGGCTGCGTTTGACGGCATGGCGGTTGAAAGCCGGATCCTGAAGGAAAAAAGGCATTCCGGATGAAGTCATCCCTATCCTGATCAAAGCCAGGAAGGATGTAACCGCAAAAACATCATCACCGCAATTGGCGAAAATATGTTGCGTGGTGCGAGACCAGTAAGGCCCGACGGTGGAAATTCAACTGGGTCGATTCCTACATTTCCTGCAAACAGGAGTGTCTATGGGCCTGAAATTGGGGTCCATTAAGGTTCAAATTTCGGCCCTGTCAATTTTCTTCCAAAAAGAACTAGCTTCAGTCCCTGAAGTTCAGACGTTTGTAAAAGGGGTACTGCATATACAGCCTCCTTTTGTGCCTCCAGTGGCACTTTGGGATCTCAATGTAGTTTTGGGTTCCAAAAATCACATTGGTTTGAACCACTTAAATCTGTGGAGTTAAAATATCTCACATGGAAAGTGGTCATGCTGTTGGCCCTGGCCTGGGCCAGGCGCGTGTCAGAATTGGCGGCTTTATCCTGAAATAGCCCTTATCTGATGTTCCATTCGGACAGGGCGGAATTGAGGACTCGTCCTCAGTTTCTCCCTAAGGTGGTTTCAGCGTTTCACCTGAACCAACCTATTTGTGGTGCCTGCGGCTACTAGGGACTTGGAGGACTCCAAGTTGCTAGACGTTGTCAGGGCCCTGAAAATATGTTTCCAGGAGGGCTGGAGTCAGGAAATCTGACTCGCTGTTTATCCTGTATGCACCCAACAAGATGGGTGCTCCTGCTTCTAAGCAGACTATTGCTCGTTGGATTTGTAGTACAATTCAGCTTGCACATTCTGTGGCAGGCCTGCCACAGCCAAAAATCTGTAAATGCCCACTCCACAAGGAAGGTGGGCTCATCTTGGGCGGCTGCCCGAGGGGTCTCGGCTTTACAACTTTGCCGAGCAGCTACTTGGTCAGGAGCAAATACGTTGCTAAAATTCTACAAAATTGATATCCTTGCTGAGGAGGACCTGGAGTTCTCTCATTTGGTGCTGCAGAGTCATCCGCACTCTCCCGCCCGTTTGGGAGCTTTGGTATAATCCCCATGGTCCTTACGGAGTCCCCAGCATCCACTTAGGACGTTAGAGAAAATAAGAATTTACTTACCGATAATTCTATTTCTCATAGTCCGTAGTGGATGCTGGGTGCCCATCCCAAGTGCGGATTGTCTGCAATACTTGTACATAGTTATTGTTACAAAAATCGGGTTATTATTGTTGTGAGCCATCTTTCAGAGGCTCCTCTGTTATCATGCTGTTAACTGGGTTCAGATCACAGGTTATACGGTGTGATTGGTGTGGCTGGTATGAGTCTTACCCGGGATTCAAAATCCTCCTTATTGTGTACGCTCGTCCGGGCACAGTATCCTAACTGAGGCTTGGAGGAGGGTCATAGGGGGAGGAGCCAGTGCACACCAGATAGTCCTAAAGCTTTCTTTAGATGTGCCCAGTCTCCTGCGGAGCCGCTATTCCCCATGGTCCTTACGGAGTCCCCAGCATCCACTACGGACTATGAGAAATAGAATTATCGGTAAGTAAATTCTTATTTTCTCATACGTCCTAGAGGATGCTGGGGATGCTTCAAGAACCATGGGGTTTATACCAAAGCTCTAGAACGGGCGGGAGAGTGCGGACGACTCTGCAGCACCGATTGACCAAACAAGAGGTACTCCTCAGCCAGGGTATCAAACTTGTAAAAATTCGCAAAGGTGTTCGAACCCGACCAAGTAGCAGCTCGACAAAGCTGTAATGCCGAGACCCCTCGGGCAGCCGCCCAGGATGAGCCCACCTTTCTGGTAGAATGGGCTTTTACCGATTTCGGTAACTGCAATCCTGCCGTAGAATGAGCCTGCTGAATCGTGTTACAGATCCAGCACGCAATAGTCTGCTTAGAAGCAGGAGCCCAATCTTGTTGGGAGCCCACAGGACAAACAGAGCCTCTGTTTTCCTAATCTGCGCCGTTCTGGCGACATAGATTTTCAAAGCTCTGACCACATCGATAGACTTCGATTCCGCCAAGGCATCAGTAGCCACTGGCACCACAATAGGCTTGTTTACGTTAAAATGATGAAACCACTTTTGGTAGAAATTGCTGACGAGTTCTCAACTCCACTCTATCAGCATGGAAGATTAAATAGGGGCTTTTGTGAGACAAAGCCGCCAACTCAGATACCCGCCTTGCGGATGCCAAGGCCAACAACATGACTACTTTCCAAGTAAGGAATCTTAACTCAACCTTACGTAAAGGTTCAAACCAATGAGATTGCAGGAATTGCAATACCACAAAAAGATCCCACGGTGCCACAGGGGGCACAAATGGAGGTTGGATGTGTAGCACGCCTTTCACGAAGGTCTGAACTTCTGGAAGGGAGGCCAATTCTTTCTGAAAGAAGATTGATAAGGCCGAAATTTGTACTTTAATAGAGCCTAACTTCAGGCCCGCATCCACACCTGCTTGCAAAAAATGGAGCAAACGCCTCAGCTGAAATTCCTCCGTAGGAGCCTTCTTGGATTCACACCAAGACACATATTTCCTCCAAATACGGTAGTATTGCTTTGCCGTTACTTCTTTCCTAGCCTGAAGAAGTGTGGGAATGACTTCACTGGGAATACCCTTTTCGGGCTAGGATATGGCGTTCAACCGCCATGCCGCCCAACGCAGCTGCGGTAAGTCTTGATACACGCACGGTCCTTGCTGTAACAGGTCCTCTCGTAGAGGAAGAGGTCAGGGATCTTTTATGAGTAATACTTGAAGATCTGAATACCAATCCCTCCTTGGCCAGTCCGGAACGAAGAGGATCGCCTGAACCTTTGTTCTTCTTATGATCCTTATCACCCTCGGAAAGAGTGGAAATGGAGGGAACACGCTTACCGACTGAAACACCCACGGTGTCGCCAGGGCGTCCACCGCTATTGCTGGAGGATCCCTTGACCTGTAACCATATCTCTGCAGTTTCTTGTTGAAGCGATACGCCATTAAATCTATTTGAGGAATTCCCCAAAGACTTGTCACTTTTGTGAAAACCTCTTGATGAAGACCCCACTCTCCTGGATGGAGATCGTGTCTGCTGAGGAAGTCTGCTTTCCAGTTGTTTACACCTGGAATGAAGAACGCTAACAGAGCGTTTACACGCCTTTCCGCCCAGTGGAAAACTTTTGTGGCTTTTGCCATTGTCACTTTGCTGTCCGTTCCGCCCTAGCGGTTTACTTACGCGACTGCTATTAAGTTGTCCGACTGAATTAAGACGGGCAGATCACGAAGAAGATGTTCGGTTTGCAGAAGGCCGTTGTAAATAGCCTTCAATTCCAGAATGTTTATTGCAAACAAGCTTCCCGGCTTGACAGTTTTCCCTGGGAATTCTTCCCCTTGAAAAACTGCTCCCCAGTCTCGGAGACTTGCATCCATGGACACCAGGATCCAATCCTGTATCCCGAACCATCGTCCCGCTAGGAGGTGAGAACTGCGCAGCCACCACAGGAGACATATTCTGGTCCTGGAGAATAGGATTCTTTTCCGGTGTAAGTGCAGGTGAGACCAGGACCACATGTCCAACTGGTCCCGCTAAGCCACTCTGGCATTTAACCTGCTCACCGAATGGCCTCGTAGGCCGCACCCATCTACTTCATCAATGAAATGTATTGATGGATTTGCGCTGTTGCAAAGCTGATCTGACTGGATCTTCAGAGCTCTTTCCACTGGAAGAAACAATCTCTCAACAGTTCTGTATCTAACCTTACTCCCACCTCCGACATCCACGTTGTGGGATCAACAGTGATTCTGGCAAGTTCAGGAACCAACCACTGTGTTGAAGAACTGACAGAGAGAAAACAATGATTTTCACCACTTGTTTCTTGACCTTGCCGTAGTCAGGAGAGCGTCCCAGTACAGAATAATAATGGCTTTTACTATTGAAGGAAAACCATCATACTGCCATCACTCCGGTGAAATGGCAATGACAATTCTGAATAGCAAACCCAGGTAAGCCTAATGCGGAAGATACCGTACTTAGACCCTCTTACTCCTTTTACAGATTGGAGATCCCTGTACTGAGAGACTCCATCTTGTAGTTCAACTTCTTAAGTAGAGACCTTTTTGGGGTTGCTCTGACCGAGCCGTCCGGGATCAAAAGCACGAAAAAGCTTGAAAAACAGCTTCTTCTTCCTTTTTTTTATTTTTATGACCGGGACTGCAGGACAATGTCCTGATCCTGACCCAACTTCTGTATGGTGTTGCACCATAGAATCGGTATGATCTATATGAAAAATAGTTGAAGGGAACCATCTGGAAACTCTATTATGTCCCCCTTGGGACTCTATTCTTAACTCACTCGTCCATGTCCATTCCAGGACTGACTGAAGAGTATTAGACGTTGTCCCACCGGTGTGGGCTCCCGCAAGATAGACCCAGCGACATGCGGTGGATGTGGTAGAAACAGAGGATGATTTCTGCTTCTGCAACATGAAAGGCTGCTGACCTTTTACCTTTTCACCTTCCTCTACCTGCAAAGAAGGGGAAAAAAAACATTCATCCGGTCGAAATGACTGCATCTTACAAAAAATGTCACCAACCGTCGTGAGGGAACATAGCTCAAGAAGGTAGACTTACCAATGTTATCTGTCGAGATCAACTTAACAAAGCCATCCCCAAACCAGGTTTCACCTTCATAGGGAAGATACCCCAGTACTTCTCGGAGTCGGCCTCAGCATTCCATTGGTGAATGCACAACGTCATCCTAGTCGAGACCGCCGTGGAAGTGGCCCGTGAATGTAGTCGCACGGCAGTATGCTGTAATGATATAGAGATGACTCAACTTCAGGAGTACCCTGCATACAACTACTCCCCCATGCGCATGTAATGCTAGTATAATCAACGTACATGCGGACACATAATCAGAGTATCAGATATATTCCTGCATATGATCCTTTGTGACAGAGCCCCGTGCAGAACAGGGGTGTCTCTGACTTTATTCTATCCATGAGAAGGAATAACTTTACCTCGGCATTCATCATAAATATACATAAATATACCTTCCAATGCACCTATACACACATCTCTCTCTATATCTATCTATCTATCTATCTATCTATCTATCTATCTATCTATCTATCTATCTATCTATCTATCTATCTATCTATCTATCTATTCTCTGATACATATATCCTTTTTGTCAGGAACAGCAGGGTCCCTAGTGACGTTAAAACGTTCCAATGTGTATGAACAGGTACTGAATGCCGATTTTGTGGATCTGATCAGGAAACATTATGGTCGACATAAAAAACATTATTCGAGTCGATCTCAGGGAGTAGTAACTGGGCAAAATAATGTTTTTGCGATCCCGAGGGGTCTGAGAGAAAGCAATTCTATTAATATGGCGCCCACCATAAATATTATCGCGTCTGTGATCGTGCCACAGACCAATGTAATCTCACTATACATACATATAGGTATAGTATTCTCTGATATCACATTATCATGTCAATATGCACCCAGTCAGATATTGTTGGTGCCAACAGGGTCACCCCCCACGTCTGTGACTCCCATATAGCTTTCTCTCAGGAAAAATATATTTCTACGGACATGTTGACATTGATTTACATGTACCAAGTACTATTAGGAGTCGACAGCGCCGACATAGTCATTCCCTTTGTGGCAGAGCACTCAGCCTCAGATATGCCGATACCCGTGTACCAAACACCGACCGACATTACACTGGCTATAAGTAGTGTTCACTCTAGGCTGTTTTAGCAGGGCGCCGTGCCCTGCCCGTTTTTTAACAGGCAAAACCTGCCCTGCCCCTTTTGCGGCGCCCTGCTAGAACTGCCGCCCGCTCCCTGCTCTCCCGGCGTGTATAGATGCCGTGCGCATGCGCGCGGCATCCATTCACGCATTGGGAGAGGGCTGGGGGAAGCCCAGCACCGACTGAGGTGCTGGGCACGCCCCCAACAGTGACGTCGCCGGCCACAGACGCTCTCTATAGTAGCGTCTGTGGGCCGCACCGCCCCCTAAAATGACGGAGGCGTGGCCACGCCCCCTAATTTGCGTGGCCGCGCCCCCATTTCGAGCGCCGCGCGCGCACACACATGTGCCCCCGGACTCCGGCGCCCTGCCCCATTTCACTCCTAGAGTGAACACTATATAAGGGATAGACCCCAGTACATTCCGTTATGGAAACACATAAGGAGTTTACCAGCTCATTTACATCGCGCTCATGATATAGTGCTTTTATTTTTATCTTATATTGCAATAAACAACTGTGCCCCCCCCCCCCCTCATTTTTCACACTGATCTATACAGCAGTGTTTTGGGAGGACCAGCTGCTCTGTGAGGAGAAAATGGCTCTGGTTAGAGCTGTGAGGGCTAAGCCACGCCCCCTTAATGGCATGCTTCAGCCCCGCTATTTTCTATATTTTTATTCTGGCGGGGGTCTGTATTTAGTGCCTAGGCACTTAATATCTCTCTTGCCAGTCTCTATCTGAGGTAAACAGGCTGCCCAGGGCGCCCCCCCTGCGCCCTGCACCCTTGTAGTGCCGCTTGTGTGTAGGAGCAATGGCGTGCAGCGCGGCCGCTGTGCAGTACCTCAGATAAAGTCTTCTGCCGTCACTGAAGTCTTTTGTTCTTCTTTTACTCACCTGGCTTCTTTCTTCTGGATTTGCAAGGGGGGTGATGGCGTGGCTCCGGGAACGAGCAGCTAGGCGTACCAAGTGATCAGACCCTCTGGAGCTAATGGTGT